>NC_044357.1:15096703-15209203 GCF_007364275.1 Archocentrus centrarchus | reverse complement strand
TTAGCTGCTGTGCATGCAATCCTTTCCTGGCTGCAGTGAAATCTTTACATATGGTTCTCAAGTTGAAGTGCATGAAGATTCAGGCCTGTAGCGCAACACTGGCAGCTGCTTCAGTTTTTCACTAGTACTAGACAGAATGCCAGGATATATCGGTGTATGGGTGTCTTTTGGCATATTGTTGCCACCTCTGATGGCTGTCGGCGCATTTGAATGTTCAGAAAAAGAAACACAAGCCTATTCCCAGTAGGGTGACACAACCAAGTGATGACGTACATCAAAAAATTGCAGCTTCAGGACAATCTTAATATACGGCTATCAGACTCCACAGAAGGTAAGGAGCCACGAAATGACATTGTCAACTCTAGAGTGGGGGTGTTGCAAAATGAAATCTCAGGCTGTGTTCTAAAAAATATTCCTGGGCGAAGAGTGGAGATCTCATAACTAGTAAAAGTAGTTCTGTTCCATCAGACTGGCCTGTTTTATGCTACACATGCAATGACCTAGGCCTTCTTCTTCTAATCAGTTTCCTTTCCTAGGAGACCTTGGGGAATACTGTTGGCCTACTAAGCTCAAGTGCAACATCGGAGAGAGCTTTTTGCATGCCTACATAGTTTTGCCTGTGGATATATCTGCAGTGGGACACTAGTCCTACTGCCACCACACTGAACACACATAGCAGCCCTACCACAATCACAGTGGCCTTCATTACAACATCACACAGCATTTCAGCACACAGAATGCCAGGACATCCTTCTGTGTCCAGGTTTCTACCCAGGAAGAGGCCCTGGGGGACACTGTTCTTAAATGTACTCCATATCCGCTCACCTTCTGGCAGAGAAATCCAAATCAGCACCAATAACAAGGTAGTAGATAAAGTAACAGTGGTAGAAGTATTTGGATCCATCAAGAAAAAATACTAATAAAACTACTAAATACTACTAAAGGTCCTGCTTTGAGAAATTTTATTGGAAATATTAGATGTAAAAGTACAGAATGAAAACAAAAACTGCCTCTCTGGTGCTTATTGATATCTGAACCAATTATGTATAAGCAGAACTTTACTGTCACAGTTACAGGAGCTGGAACTCACTCAATAACTGATAATAATTTTCTTTAAGGATTGGCATCATTTCCTTTTCATTCCTTTAAAGCTGCGACTAATACCCAGAGGCTATAATGAAATTGTCACAGAGTTTGTTTTGTTCAGTCAGTTTTAATTAATCACATCTGGAAGCTAAAAGTTTTAAATTCTTATTGTTCATATAAACTCTTTGGGCAATGATTTCTTACTTTATCAGGTCTTCTCATAACTCTGTATGTTTAAAGCTTACTTTTAAAAACATCTAGTAAGTAAACCTTTCAGATTAACATAGTGGAGTAATACATTCATTATTTCCCCATGACTTGTTGTGAAGCAACAAGTAAAATTGTGTTTGGAAGTGTAAATACTCAAATACAAGAATTGTAATTTTGTACTTAAGTAGCCTACAACACTTAGGGAAACCTACTGTGGGTCACTCAGGCTGGATAATAAGATAGGGTATCAAAGATGCTACTTATGAATGGTAATGCATGGATTGCAGTAAAGAGGAAATGCTGGGACAGAAAAGGTTTATGAATATAATTTCTATACATTCTTAAATGAGTTTAGATTTATTGTGTAGTGCTCTTGGTGAGCATTAAAATCCTTTACCTGAGTTAACAGACAATGAGAGTGCTGTCCACAAGTACAATAAACTCTGCAAAGTAGTCATCTAAGTAATAGTATATTTATTATCTACTATTCTGACAAAATGCATTTAATGCACTTGTTACAATCACTTATGATATATACTGGTGTTTATTTTCATTCTTTAAGGATTATCATAAACATATATTAAATACTTAGAGAGCATTATGATCATATACATCTATTATCCACATTAATATTTTCATGGAATGTATTTTGGTTTATGTGCCTTTAGTTGTAATGGTGTTTCGTGGCACTGTAGCTAAAAGGAGTAGATGGGGGATCATTAGGGATATATCAAATGCCAAGAAACTTTCAGGGCAAACTTGGTGCTCTGCTGACTTATTCAAAGGCAACGTGAGTTATGTAAACATTCTCTCTGTTAAATGAAGAATTCAGTGATGTTAATGTTGTGTTATGATGTTGATGGTTGTAAGCATTTGTGGTCATATTAAAAGATTTTATTTTCCTTTCACTGTCATATCTTAATTGCAATTGGCAATTTAAGAAAAGTTTGATTGTAATCACATTTTTGCTCTTTCCCCCCTCTGTTTACTCAGTTCTCTTATCATTTATTCGGTGCACTTCTTATGCATAAAATACTTAAAATGTATCCTTTTGTATTTCATTACTACACAAGGAAACAATATAGTGCCACCTCCTGGGTAAACTAATGCAAGAGCTGGAATGTAGTCCTGTTTACTGTCCAACCACTGGATGGCAGGCTTCTTACAGCATAGCACTGTGTGAGACACTCAACTAAAATGAATAATCTACATAATCTACATCTATACATCTCAAAAGGCTAGGTATTGCTGCGGTGTTTCCTACCTCCAGTTTTCCATGTATGCACAAACTGTAGAAGGCTGGGTAAATCCAAGAAAAAAGTCATAGTGCCAAATATAAATTTCTGCAGATGGAACTAACAATCATCTTGTGACCAAGGTGGTCTTCTTTGAAATGTGAAAATCTGAAGCACCAGTTTCAGGGACACCTTTCATTTTTACAATGCATGTACAACATTAAACCATCTATTAAGGCTTAAATGAAGGAAGTTTTTAGTTGGTGTGCTCTGCTGGCAGGCGACCAGTGGCAGCATAACCACTCTAGTGGGCCTCCAGGCAGACCTTTTTCAGCTTGTATTAAAATGGAAATGTAACCAAAAGTGTGACTTTGGTGAAGAATGAGTGAGGAAATTGTGACTTCAGTATTTCTTAAGAGGCAAAGGGATTCTTTCAGTTTTGGCCACCACCACCACCAACTAATCACAAGAAAGCGTGACATAAAAAACAAACAAACAAACAAACAAACAAAAAACAGATATCTTGTGTGTGTATATATATTAAAAACCTTTCTGCTGGATCACAATCACACATTCACATTGTTTATCATTTAAACGCCTTGAGCCAACTGTTGTGATTTGGCACTATATAAGTAAAATTGAACAGAACTGAATTGAATTCTTGAAATTTTATGCATATATATTGGCACACAAAGCAAGAACTATTTACTCACATGTCCCCTCAAGTGATGCATCTTATTTAATGAATGTATATTGACCAAATTCATCAAGGCAGACCATGCAGGACAAAAGAGTCAATTTCCCTAACTCACATTTTTAAAATTTCTCTTTTTTTAATTACATATAAGCTGCCTGTGAGATAAAATTATTAATTTTAAGTATGAAAACTAACGTAATAGCTTACTGTAAATAATAATTAAAACATTTAAAAAGCATTCTTATTGTTTGTGGACACTTTATAGGCTTTCTTTATATCCGTTTGTAATTAAATTATTCAGATCAATTCATTATCTTTCTCTGTTTTAGGTTATAACTACTCTTCAGGTGTCAACAACCACATTAAATCACAATGAAGCTCATAACATGTAAATATAAACACAGGTGGCTGTACCATGTGTACCACGCAGGGGTAATTGTGAAAAGTTTGCGTAAACCGCTCTAAAGGAGAAAAAACAGTAAATGTTGTTACCCCTACTGTACTCTTTTGGCATATTTATTTTCGATATACACTTTGAAAAGCAACTCAACAGCTTTAGCGATCTTTTTGGACAAATTTGAGTGTATAAAACTGAGGCTGGTCCCCGGACGACCGTGAAGAGTAGAACAATCCAGCAGGCAGACGGAGTGGACGACCCAAACACGTACTGGCAGCAGACAATTATCAAACAACGTCGGCCTGCCAGTTTTTAAACTAACAAACCATCTTCACCGGTAAACAATGTGACCAAGCAAGACGAAGACCTCGAGGAGGACTGTGAGAAACGCATGACAACCAACTTTGGTTGTTGAGAGAGGCGCACCATGGCATCTCAGCCGAGGTAGGCAGACACAGCCGACGCTAGCAGCTAGTAGCTGGGCGCTAGCTTCCCAGTCCGTCCCGTCGGAGTAAGTTAATTAGTTAGAGAAGGTCAGCCTGCTAAGTGACAGCACTCCGAAGGCTTTTCCAAGTGAGGGATTAGCTGGAAACTTTGTTAAAGTGTCAGAATGAATTGCTATTTTTTTTTTAATTTTTTGAGCGATTGATGCCAAACTAACAGCGGTGCAGCGTTTTTAGCTCGGTAAGCAGTTCGAGGAAGAGGTGGAATCAGCTGGAAGCTGCAGGCTGCTGTGAGTTTAAGCGATTGGTTTAACTTCGGGGCTTCTGTGTTTATACCAGCTGTTTGTTTCCAAACTGCAGTTTACACGTTTTTGTTTGGACAAAATGTAACATTAATAAGTCACGGATAACCAAATCTCAGCCGTCGTTTTTGTAAAACTTGAATTTAGTGTGAAAACAGCTGGAGTCGGAAGTACGGGGGCGTCTATATGGCTTTAAAAAGGGGGGAAAAAAAAAAAGTACACTGCTTTCATATCAAAGAGCCGGAACAAGGTGACTGCGAAGAAATGGGTCACCAACAGCATAACTTCAACTAATTTCCACTTATGGTTAAAGGGCAACTGAAGATTTTTATCAGGCAGGGAGTCTATTATAAATGTGCAGCCTAAAGCATACGGAAAACTTTCGGGGCAATTGCATACTATTGTTTCAAAATAAAAGTAGTATATTAAAGAGATGGTTGTTCATGCATTCACTTTCATGTGTGATCATTTACAGTCTCTTTGTGGCGTAAAGGAATGTGGGTTCAGGAAATACACCAGCATTTCTGGAAAGAACGATTGAATAATTTATTTGTTTGGGTTTTTATTTTTCAGCTAGTTCAGCCAGGAGAAGGTTGATTCCTTTGAAATATCTTTGCTCTGCTCCTGATTGGCACCTCAAGTTGTCTCTATGTACTGAGTCTCTTTTTGGAGCTCATTAATCACTAAAAAAGGGCAAACTAAAGTTGTTCAGTAGGGCTGCTACTACTCATTTTCTAGAATAACTGGTTTATTTATAAAAATAAATACCAGGGGTTAAAAAAAAGAGTTCCCTGCAGTGAAGGAATTCCTTGATTCTGTTAAACTGTTGGGGAAATCTTGCTGACTTATATTTTTCCACTCATTAACTTTAGAGAAAAGTGTCACTACAAATCAATATAAAGTTCTTCTGAGAGTTGAGTCACCTTTGATCAGATATTTCTGTCCTGGAAGGGACCCCAGGACAGATATTTCTGTCCTGGGGTCCCTTCCAGGAAAACAACCCCCATGCCTATGAAAATGATGTGACTGGCCTTAGGAGTCACAAATTGCAAAAACAATTATGATAGTCTGAATGGTTTTAATGGTGAGATTTGTCAGTGTCATCATCATATTGCTTGAGTTGTCTGACCAGCATAAAAAAAGGCCATAACATTTAATTTAAAATTATATAAATTATATATAAAATCACTTTTAGACAATACAGTATAAAACTGATAAACATGTCTGCTTTTTTTTTCTCCTGATAATTTTTCTGTCAAACAAATAATAAATTGCCAAATGTTTTCTGAGAAACATAAGCGCTTCAAAACCAAAACAATGTGGCTGGTCATATCATTGACTTTAAGCTATATTCAACAAGGTTTCAAAATCTAATTTTTACCTAAATACTACCTGTGGAAACATGACTTGCATATCTTGGCTATAGAGGTGGTTCTGCATTAACAATGGCTTCTTGAATTTGAGAGCATTTAGAAGTATGCCTGATATTTGGCAGGATAACTTGATAAAACTGAGTCATGTTCTAGGTGGGGTTGTTGTCTGTCTGGGTGCATCTGATTTGGGCACTCGGATTTTGTGGCAGCCATCTCACATTGTTTTGAGTTTGCGCCACCACTGGCACTCTGCAAGATTTTTCATTAAAGTGTTAACTGTTAGAAATACACCCTTTGGCTATTTCAGTGTCAGTACTGCTTTCTTGTGGGTAATTATACTGTTTTGTCTGACAGTCATCTAGTTTCTGATGTTTTGTCTAATATGAGTGGTATTTTTATGCTAGAGCTCTCTGATTCTCCTGCCTCCCAAACTGTCAAATGATTCATCCAGACTCCTCAAAGTAGTTGGCATTGGCCCATAGGGTGTTTTTAATATTGGGTTAATCATTGTAACTAATGTGGAAGTTATTAGAATTTGTCAGTTGGTTTTACTTATTCTGAAGACCATTTCAACCATGTCTCATCAATAATTAAACCTCAGATATTGTTTTCTACTGATTTATTTATTTATTTTCTCCCTCCTCCCCCTTCATCCATTTTTGGTGTCCTTGGCCAGTGCCAGTCTTTGGCACTGTCACCTTTTAGTGTCCAAACCTGCTGGCTGGCTGGGATTGTTCTGTGTGGAGTTTGCATATTGTGCTTTTTGTGTGTGGGTGTGTGTGTGTGTTGTCTCCACCTCCCCAAAACCTAAGTTAGATAAGCAGATAAGAAAATGGATGAAAGAATATTTTAAAATATTGGTGGGGAAGAATGTTATTAATGGTAATATTTAGTGTGAATGTGCTATCAGTACAAATCTGTTGTCTTTGATTGTATGTACTATTTCTGTATGCCTTTTTTTTTTTTTTTTTTTTTTTTTTTAATAACTTTCTGTAAGCATCATCATTACCATGTACAAATGTCAGAAAACAGCTTTAATGATTGTTTGAGCACCTAGTGTGTAATTTTAATACAGATCAGCTGTATTGTTTACCCCTTAGTGTTTTTGAGGAGGAGCGTGTGACTGCTTTGTACTTTCTGAGGAGTTTGGCCTTATGCATTTGGCTTGGTCCCAAATTTTTTGCTGCTCCACTTGTTGCCATGGAGGCATTCCACTGGGGCTGCTGTCAGTGAGGATGATCAACACTGTTTGGGAAGAAAACAGAAATTTCAAATGTAGATTAATTGCTCAGTTCACAAGAGTATCTCAAAAGTATTAAGCATGCATTGATTACATGGAAATACACTGCTTTTCTACAGTGTAATTTACTATTGTAAACATGCTTTCTGCCATTTGCAGAAGATCAGGACTGTTAGATGTAATCATCTGTTTGATTTCTGAAGGGCTGCATGTCATCTTTGGGGACTAGAAAGAACAGATGTGAATGTTTTGGTGAATCCTCAGGGCACCTGCGAGTCCAATTACAAATGTCTGTCGATATGACGGATGCCACTTTATAATTAGACCTTGCTGCTCTGTCCCTGGAGTAAAGAAGTCTATGATATGATGACATGGATTTGTAGTCACTAAATTTGAGGGTGTTTTCAACCAAACCCAGTTTGAGTAATAATATCAGAAAATTTAAAGCAAATAGAGGTTGCATTACAGTCTCACTGAGTCATTTAGTGGTTAACCATGTTGCCATAGTTTGGTGAGTTTTCCATTTTAATATTTATGGCAGCCATCTGTCATTGTCTGGCTATTTGGTATGCTGTTAATAGTATACTTGTAAAAGCAGTGTTCATTTAACATCTGTCTTACTTTGTAATCTTCTTTAGTGTGGAGAGAGGAGATGGAGAGAGGCACCTTCTTCGCTTCCGAGCATGGCAACAGAGGAACCAAGAAGCCAGCCAAACCCAAGAACTTAAGCCTGAAAATGTGCCCCTTTTTGGGGAGCCATACAAGGTAAAATGTGTCCCTGGAAGAGCTTTTATTCTTGTGATCATGGATAACAAGGTTTTTTTTTTTTTGGTTTTTTGTTTTGTGCTTAGGCTGTGTTAGTGCTTACTCTCTTCTTACAATAAATTTTAGAGAGCGTAATCAGCCAGGACTTGGTGCCTGAGTGTTCTTGTGTTTGCTAAAAATGTGCTGTCACACTCAGCAGTGTGCTGCATTATGTTTGGTCGTGTCCAGTTCACAAACAAACAGATATTTGGTTCAGCGTAGTTATGTTTGAAAGAGGTTTTATAAGGCAAGATATCAATTATTATAATGTTGTTTTTTTTTTTTTTTTTTTTTTTGCAGACAAACAAAGGAGATGAGCTTTCCAATCGAATCCAGAGGATGCTGGGCAGTTATGAAGATGTGGATACTCCCTCCCCCTTTTCCATTGATGCAATACCAATTCCCACTTATGCAGCCTTCTCACAGTCAGATCAGGGTCTGTTAAACACAGATAAATCAACCAAACCTCCATTTCAAAACCAGGCCCCATCCATGTCCACCCAAAGCCAGAAGGAGCCTTCTAGTAATACCTCTCAACCCATGAGGATATCTGCTACTACCACTTCGCCGACTCAGCATGGACATACATCCACTTTCTCTAAGCCACCTTTAAACCACAGTCAGGGCAGTCAGCTCAACCACTCAGCACATCAACAACAGAAGAAGGGTGAAGTCTTCCCAGACCTCAGGGACTGTGCCAGTCTTTATCACGAAATGTCTGCTCAGTCTGATGTTAAGCCACTACCTTTCCTACATTCCAGTGACCATAACCACATGGACACAGACACCAAGAACATTGTGGATAGACATCAAGGGTCCACAGATCATGCCTCTGAGTCTTCCAGCAGTGGAGATGTTTCCACATTGAAAATTAAGCAGTCCCCTAAGGATGCATCTCTGCCTCAGGCTAGCAAGACTAATGCATTACCCTCCCAGACCTTTCCTCCCCTCTTGTCGTCTAAGCCGCCCAACGTAGTCATGACCCAGAAGCCAACAGCATATGTGCGGCCCATGGACGGTCAGGACCAGTTGGTCACAGAGTCACCTGAACTAAAGCCTTCACCAGAACCATATGCACCACTGCCAGAGTTGATGAGCAAGACTGACCTGGGTAAAACAAAGAAAATGCCACCATTTTTGGAGGTGAGTTAATTTTATTAGATATTAGAACTTTGCGACTGTGAAATATGCAATTGATTTTTAGAGAAGGAAGTAATTACCAAGTACAATGATTTATTTTGATGAAATATGTTTATATAGCACCTACCTAAGCATGGTTGCTGACCAGGTCCATTCCTTTATGGCCACAATGTAACCATCATCTGATGGCTGCTTCCAGTAAGATAATGCACCATGTCACAAGGCTCAGAACATCTCAAACTGGTTTCTTGAACATGACTGTTTCACTGTACTCAAATGACCTCCCCAGTCACTAGATCTCAATCCGATAGAGCAATAGAGCCAGGAGGACGTTAGCTCAGGATAGATACCACTAGTTCCTGGCTGCAACTTCGTATTCATCATCAGGTGGAAATGTTGCAAGAAAGTATTCCTTTAGTAGAAATAGCAATAACTGGTATAACATTCTAATACCATTTCAAGTTTAGCTGCTGCCACTTGAAGTGTTTCTTTCTGTCAAGATTGTGACATTAAACCCACAACAGTCAAGAGCTGAAGAGAAGTATGCTTCTGAAAGACTTTCAAAAAGCAAACAACATTAATCTGCAAGTCTGTGTTAATAATTTGCATTATTGCAAATACAGGCCTGTTTGAATTAGGGTTGGTGTCTCCACAGTTTGTGATGTTTCTGCTTGATTGTTCAGGAACTTGTGCTTTTTGAAAATTTGGCAGTTGAACTCTATTCATCTGTTCTCACACACAGACACATGCACACCCAACCCCTGCACCTGCAGTGCGCTGCACCTCCCCCTTACCCTTTTGCAGCAGCAAATCGGTGCCGAATAGGCTGCTGTTTTTCTGCTGGGACAAATCCAGTGCAAAATAGCTATGCAGTGACTCACTGCCGTTTCTCATCTGCCACCTCATCTACATAAGGCTGTATAGATATCCTATTAGCTGTTCTCTTTTTATAAACAAAATCAGTAAAACAATAATTATTTCAAGATATACATTATTTATTACAAGAGTTTGGACATTCCTGAAAACAGTACAGCATCTTAGAAGTTTACTGTATAAATATTTCATAATGTCTTTTGAGAATGTACTCATGTCTTCCTCAGGTGGAGTGTGTGTGTGTGTGTGTGAGTGTGTGTGATAGAGAGAGAGTGTGACCTCAGCTGTCTCTGATAATTTCACCCCTAGGCTCAGCTGAACAATAAATGAGCTTTGTCACCAACTTGCATAACTGCTCTGGGGGCCCATTCAGTCTGACCTTATCTCAAACACTGTGCATTCAGAAGGAAAAACTGAGCGAGACGCCTGAAAACAAACAGAAATGTAGCCCGTGGACTCATTTGCACGTAGTATTTATCTAATGTTATGTAGTTGCCTGATACAGAGTATTGCCTCACTTGTTGGCTGTTATTGATTTTGAATGTTTTATCAGAAGCACACAACTCAACACATTATGCAGTCAGATGTCATTCTCCTCCCTTTAACTGCAGAAGTTTTTCTGTATTTAGCACATGGCTGACAGTGGATTTCTCTCATTATAGCAATAATCATTTTTATTTTGAAAACTGCACAAATCTTCAGTTCACATGCTCGGTTTTTCAGATAAGGGACAGGCCATGCATTATAGCTGGTTCTTGGCTTAAAAACTTTGGTGTAAGCAGTGTGAGATGTAGAAGACAGATCTGATCTTCATCTTGTTTAAAATAAAGCTCTTTTTGTGCTTTCAGAAATTAGTAACTATTATGTTTTCTTGTTTAGACAAAGACAGATGAAGCTCAGTGTGTGGAGGACATCTTAAGGGTAAGAATACCTGATTGCTTTCTTATTTGCAATTCAAAGGCAAAAGATGAAATGTGTTTAAAATGCATGCTTTAGAGGGGCAGTTTGACAGGGGTAACCTTACTGACAACTGGGACTCCAGTGGGAGTGTAACGGTATGTACTACACATACAATGAACATCATACCTTGTTTCTGTCTATAGGAAATGGCTCACGCTTGGCCTCCTCTTCTAACAGCTATACGCACACCGAGCACAGATGAACCTTCCAAGTCCCCTTTTGTAGCCAAGGTGAGTGAGTTTAAAGGGTGACAATTGTGGACGTCTATCCGGATTTGTATGTTTATTTGCGTGCCTATATAAGTCCAGGGTTCTTGGTTGCCTTAGTATTTACTCCTTGCCATCAACATGCAGAGTCCAGTCATTGTAGGAGAGGACAGGAAAAAAAGTCCCAAATCCTATAATATGCTATCAAGTATTTTGTAAATTTTCTATATCTAGCAGGTTTCAATGAAGTCCAGATTGGCCAAATCGAGTTATTCTCTTTAAATTTATAGCCGCCTCAGTAAAAATTCCCCTTAACTTTTGCCAACTTAACATTAAGTACTGTGGTGTGACGGAGTCCCACACTGGCAATGAGTCTCTGCAGCTGTGCAGTGGCCTTAGACACTAGGAGATAACTGAGACATTACTTTTATGCTTCCCCAAGGACAGATATTTTTTGACTCCATTAGTTTCAGCTGCATGTCATCTTCTCGGTTATACAAGTCAAGTGAGTATTATTTGTGTACACCAGTATCGCCAATTACAGTTTAGTAAAGAAAATAAATGGCTGAGTTTTGATGTGATGATAGGTACAGAAAAGCTCAACATCACATGAGTTGCCATGATGTAAGAAAAGCAGATTTAAAGGGAGAAGGATTATCATGTCTAGCTTTTGCCTCCAAAAGCAGAAAAAATTTTTTTTAAAAACTGTAATATATGTATTTGTTGTTAAAGTAGTTATCAGTGTAAATGTAGCTAAAAATATGCAGATACAGATCAAGTACAAGTATGACCTGAATTAACGTCAGCATGTCCTTTTTTTTTTTTTTTCTTTTCTTTTCTGTCTTTACAGGAAGCAAAGCATGCCTCTTCATGTCCAGGACAGAGTGAGTAAAGCAAAGAAACATTCAATCGTGGATCAAGCAACATTAGTCTTCTATATTATCTGATATCTTGCAAAATCAGCAGTGAATGCTAACCAGGGTTAGTCTGTTATGTCTGTGGCTGATGATGGCAGCAGGCAGCTTGATCATGTGATCTATACAATCATGTTCCTAAAGCTATTCCTGAGTAGGCTCCTGCCTGGGGAGAGTACAATTGCTATGCGTGTATACACCTGGTTTGCACCCATGTTTGGATGGGTGGTGCATGTCAGTGCATAATCCTTGAATAGCAGGAACAGCAGTTTCCCAGGACATGATCAGTATCATTCACACAACCTTTCTGTGTTTTTTATTGTGATCTTCATTTAGCTAGATGTATTGGTTAAATGCCACCAACTTTTAGGTGAAGCTGGCAATGGAAGTTAGCTGCAGTTAGACACTCAGCTGTGCCTGGCAAGTACATTTCAGAAAATGTCGGATAGGGGGGCACGTTTTTTTTTTTTTTTTTTTTTTTTTTTTTTTTTGTTTGGTTGTTTTTTTTTGTTTTAAACCAACACAAGTTAAACGTACACACAACACAAGCATTCAAATCCAGAGTGCTATGGGACGGCCCAGGTCTTTTAATATTTTTGGCCACAAATTCCTGTCTTTACCAGTAATTGTCAGTTCAAAGTTCACAAAAACCTAAACCTAATACTTTATATTCAGTGATACAATCTGTTTGACATTGGCTAATCTGTGCTTGACAAAAAGGGTTGCATCTAGTGGTTATAGAATTTGTTTACATTTAGAGTATGTTTGGTTGACAAATCCACTTTGGACCTCTGTTTGTTTGTTTTTTTTGTTTGACTAATTCTTGTTTACTTTTTCCAGAAAACCATGAGTCCTCTCCTCCTGAGTCATCCCATCTCAGCCAACAGATGTCCTCATCGTAAGTGCCTTGGCTTTTCAAATGGACAGTTTTTGTCATTATTTCAAAATAACAGGCATTCAATTCTATTCTATATGACGAACAGCTGAAATATGAATTTCCAGCCAGAGAACCATGCTAAACCTAAAAGTGAATCACTGGTTTGTGCAGTTTATGAAATATTTTTTTCTTCTTTACATTAAAAAGTTTTTAAAGGGTGCTTTACCAGCTACTCAGACAAACACAAGGTTGACTGGTATCAACACAGCTGCAACGTAAAGATCATTTTATTCCAGTATGAAGTAATCATGTTCTATTTAACTGATTTATTCACTGTCTATCATATCAAGAAATGGTGTAAAACTTTAACTTGCCACATTCCACAGCAATGCGTTCACGTATCTCTTTAATTTAAAACCCAAATATGAGATCGCACCAGTTAAACTGTTGACAAGAACTAGCTGGCGTACACACATCACCCCTATTCTTGCTTCCTTTCACTGGCTTTCAGTGAAAAACTTTTTAAATTTTATTAATAAAGCCATACATGGACAGGCTCCTGCATATGTAGCAGAGCTACTGAGACGCCTCTAAAGTTCTGATCATATAGAAAGTCATTTCTATATGGTAGCTTTTCTTTAATGAATGGAAAGGTTGTGTGTTTGACAGAAACAGAAAACTATTCTTGAAAAAGACTTAAAACAGTTGGCAAAGGATTGGTCTATCAAAATGATAAATGATTAATTTTAACATCTAATTGAGTAATTCACACTCTGACATAGCTTGGAAAAAAAAACCCCAGCAGTTATCAGACTGTAAAGTAAGAACTTCTTCCATCAGTTTCTTCCTAGCCCGTATTTGCCAGATGTATTATCTGTGCTAGAAGAAACCTGGAAATGTTCCTCACAATTTATAATAATAATCATCATCATAATCATAATAATCAAAATAATAATATTTCAGTAAATATTGAAACAGTGTTTTGTGTGTCTTTGCAACAGTTCATTTGAAGCAGCACATTCCAGTGGGGTAGAGTCTATGAGCCCAAGTGAATCGGAGAGTAGCTCAGGATCAGAGTCGGAGAGTGAAAGCTCCACTGCAGAGCCACCTCAACCCCCAGTTGGCAGCTCAGTTAAAACTGAAGTAATTGTTCTCCTTATATGTTGATGAACCGAATATGTTACTCACTTTCTGTTCCTCATTTTCTAAAGTCATTCTGTTTGTTTGTAGGTTGATGCTCCAGCAGTGAGCCATGAAGATTGGCAGTTGGGCAACTGGATCAGGTCCAGCCAACAAAACTCTGGCAGTGAAATTCAAGGCGCATCACTTGTTTCTGAGAGCACCTCTCATAAAGAACTACAGCCCACTCAAAGCTTCAGACACTCCAGTGTGCAGGTGGTGGACCCTGCTGGGGAGTCTAAACCTCAGCTTTCTTCTCACCAAAGAGAGTTCACAGACACCTCTGCCATTCCTCAGCAAAGCAGTGAAAGCCCTCAGGACACCTGTCAGCAAAGTAGCCAAAAATCTCTTTCTGCTGATGTGAACAGCTGTAGCAGCTCAAAGAAATCCTCAAAATCAGTGAGTGGAGGTTGTCCAACCCGCACTGATGCAGCAATCAGCGTGAAATGTGAGGAAGTGGCAACTGCTCAAACAATAGACCCGTGTTTCACAGACAGACCCAAGGTAAAGACGAAAGCAGGACACTGCAAAAAAAGAAAGGGCAGCAGTAACAGTAAAAGAGACATTAAAAGGACTAAACTTGGTTCACAGCATTTCCTTAACTCTTGCCCCACCCAAAGCCCGGTTGATCCTGACCAGCAGTCTCCTGCCCCATCAGTCAGCATCGGTTGTAGCAAACCTGACGTAGAGACAATCAGCCAGAGGGGCACCAAGATGCCTCACAAAACGACCCACAAGCACTTAGAGAAGCCTGGGCATACTACCAAGGCTTCTCGAGACCTCCAGACTTCCAGATCCCTGCTGGTGAAGATAGATCTAAATCTGCTCTTAAGAGTGCCCCAGACCTCTGGCATTCACCAAGGGATTCCCAGCACTGCAAAACGATCAGCACAGGTCACAGATCGAGACGAAGTAGGCGGTGATGCTTCTGCAACACGCAACCACACCAAAACCAGCAGAAAGAGTAAACCCCAAAATGTGAGAAGCATGAGGTTTGAGGCTGTTCTAGTAAGCACACATGTGCACAGGGAAAGCTGTTTTTAAATCTTGATTTGTCTGTCCTCTTCTAGGCTGAGGTAAACAACAAAGTTCTTCCCAGGAAGAAAGAGAAGCTGGAAAACAAGAATCCCTCATCAACTAATGTTTCTGTGAAACTAAAGTAGGTACCCTAAATCAGTCAGATCTTTATCATTTATCTGCGTTAAACTGTATACACGTAACCATTTCAGTCTGATCACACGTGCTCACTGATCTTGTCACCTGCAGAAGTTCAAGTAATTCAGCAGAGGCCCAGCAGCGGAAGAAGGCCAAGAAAGTTTGTCAGCACCCTGAACCAGCTAAAGATTCTGCTAAAAAGTCAAAGCTTCACAAAATCCAGGAGAAAACACAAGAATCCAGTAAGAAGACAGAAAAGGGTAAGGAGTCTCATAAGCACAAGAAGAACAATGGAAAACACACCGAGCAGCCTCAATCTGAAAAGGTAATTACCCAAGAATCTAACTCACCTAACTTAACTTAAAGCCTTTCTTATCCTTTGACTGGTTTTGCAAGTGATTAAGTGATTTGTAAATGGCTTAAACATAATTACATAAATACTTAGTTAGTAAGCAGTTAGTAAGCAGAATCACTCAAATTCTTACCAAAAATTTTCCCTGCAATCCTAGCATAAGCCCCCGAAGAGCAGCCTGGCGGTAACATCTTTACAGCCCCCCAGTGAAGCTTCGACTAACAGGTCCTTGCTGAAATTTGAAGAGAGGTAAGATTCCTTATTTGTTCTGAATGATGTAATGTGAGGTAATATCTATTGCTCCTCTCACACTGGCACTTTATTTTACAGACAGTATCCAGTAAAGCATTATATAAAAGAGGCAAAAAGACTGAAGCATAAAGCAGATGCAGAAGTAGGTTTTCTTATGTTTAATTGATTTTATAAAATCTTACGCAGTCTACAGAGTGATAAAGTTAACTTTTTTTTTTTTTTTTTTTTCCCCCTCTGTAGTCAGATAAGCTCAGTAAAGCTTTCAACTACCTTGATGCAGCCATGTTCTTCGTTGAGAGTGGCATTGCCATGGAAAAAGATCCACAGACTTTTTCGTCTTCCTATACAATGTTTGCAGAGACTGTGGAACTCCTCAAGTAAGAAACCACGTGTATCAGAGCTTGTTTGGACTATTGCTGCTTTTGTTGGTATATTGGCAAAGCTACAGACTCCAGCTTTTAAATATATTTTACAGTTCAGCTAAAATTATGACAAAGCTCATTCTAAAGTGTTAACATTTTAACTAGAGCCTGTTCCATATAGGAATAAAACTGATACAAATATTTGAAAATCTGATATTCCAATGTCAGATTTTTTTATTTTTTATTTATTTATTTTTTAAACTTTTAACGCCAGGCGATCGCCACTGAAGCGCCGGTTACTTGCCCTTTCTAGTGGCGAACAGCTGGTTAAGATATAGCGTATAACTTAACTCCATGAACGGTTGTCTTATTGGAAAAATTCAAATGGTTCCTGAAAGCTCAGAAATTGCACTTCACAGCCATAGAGGGGTTTTATGGTATTTGTTGCCAGAAGTCCACGAACGGCAGCACTTTGGAAGTACGCTGTGTCGCGTTCTACAGTGGCTTGCAAAAGAATTCATACCCCTTGAACTTTTCCATATTTTGTCACATTACAACCACAAACAAATATATTTCACTGGAATTTAATGTGAAAGATCAACACAAAGCGGTATACAATTGTGAAATGGAAAGAAAATTATACATGATTTATACATGGAGAGCCTTATAGAATGCATTGTTGAGTACTGTAACAATTGCTTAGAATAATCCAATGGCTTAGTAGTGAAGGCAGAGTCATGCCTGTAAATCACATCACACATTCAACTTTCCAGCAAAACACAAACAGATCAGTTTTATTTCTGTGCAAGAAGCCAAGCTTTCGTCACAGTGTCTTAACATGTCTGCATGATATATATATTTTGGCTCTATGACTGAGTTTGAATCATGACTTAGACTTCTGCAATTTCTAATTTCACAGGTTTGTGCTGAAACTTAAAAACTCAGTGGACCTTTCTGCTCCACCCCCAGAAAAGGACTTGGTAGCTTTATGGTAAGGTTTAAATGATGCTTAATCTGCTGTTTCTCCATTCATTATAATGTCTGCTAACCTGTTAAGGTTTGCCTTGGTGCCTCCTCATGTAACATTAGATCAGGATGTTGGAAACTGATTGACATGTACTAGTATCATAAATGATTTCCACATGTCTAAATATGTTTATCAAAAAAGGGGTAAACTAATAAAATTAATAGAATAGATAAGATTTGCTATACCTCCATTTATTTATTTATTTATTTTTTTTGTAACAAGTCACGTGACTTACGAGTAACATTTATGTTCTGTAGTTTGAAGTGCCAGTCTCTCCTGCAAATGGCCATGTTTCGACACAAACACAAAACTGCACTAAAGTATTCAAAGACCCTCACTGAACACTTCAATGTAAGTATTGTTTTTTTTTTGTTGTTGTTTTTAATTTACTGTTTCATGCCAATTTATTACTTGTAGAAAATTGCACTGATATATCAGTACAGGAGTCGGTCAGTATTTTGCTGATTTAAATTTTTCTTGCAGAGCTCTGCTCAGCCAACACACAATCCTCCAACATCCAGGTAAAGTCATTTTCTTTCTCTGTTGCATTAAATATTTGAGTATAATGCTCTCAGCTGTGTAAAGCACATCATAGAAGATGTACTTTTATTTATTATCATTATTATAATTTAGTTTTTAACTTTTCTCCTTCAGAGTCCCAGACAACCTGTCCACCAACCTGCCATCTCCAGCCACTGCCTCCAACACTTCAGGTCCTGGCTCCAACCACAGTGCCAGCGGGTTGGTTGTGGGGCCTGTTGGCAGCACTGTGGCAGTTCCTCAGGCCATTGAACAAATGGCTTTCACCTATGTCAACATCACGTCATTATTTTTGAGCGCTCATGATATTTGGGACCAGGCGGAAGAGTTGGCACGCAAAAGCAGCGGTAAGAACAAATGGAAAAGAGACCAAAGGTTAAAACGGCCTGGAAAGCAAAGGGGATGATTCTAGTGTGGAGGGAGTAAAAAGCTTTTCTGGTTGAGCTTTTCTAAATGTGTCAGTTAAACTACACAGGAAACTTGAGTCACCTGAGCAACAAGAAATGGCCTTGAGTCCATTTTTTTTTTTTTTTTTTTTTTTTTTTTCCTTTTTTATTTATTTATTCATTTTAATTAATTTTTGTTTTAAAAAGGGAGGCTTAGATGGTAAATAATGAATGTAACTCGTTACTTCAACTATACCAAACTTTCATTCTACATATCAAACACCTGAAGCCAGTGATGATGATGATGATATAAATTAAATTATTATTACTGTTACAGGAAGGTCCATGAAACTGCTGGAAGTAAGCACCAGGTTCTTAATATTAATAAGATGAGATGCGATGTGACTAGTGGGGCAGGATTTTATTGATCTTTAGTCACTATGATTTTTTTTTTTTTTTTAACTTGAATAGGTCAAACTGTGTCTGAATTATTTGGCTTTAGTAATAATGCAAAGAGTCACTTATATGACATGAAATGATTAAGCTTTTGATTTAAAAACTCCACTAGGTTTACAAGAAATCGTTTATCACAATCACAACCCACAGAACATTATTACCACAGGCAAAAGACACAAATGTCACAGCATCACTGATGGGCATATTTGCATGTGTTTCAGGTATGTTGGCAGAGCTGGACACTATTATGGGCCCATTAAGCCTGTCTTCAAGTATGAGCTCTATGGTCCGCTACACAAGACAAGGTGTCTACTGGCTGAGGCTGGACAGCCAAAAGGTATGACACTGAATGCCTGTGAACCCTTCAAGCTATCTTTCACTGCCTTAACTTCAGTTGATCCCAACCTCAGCTTACCCTCAGGCTTGTGCCAGACTGGCATGGACATTGACTAATCTCATCAACAATAAAGCTGTCATCTCATTATTATTGTACAGGCTACATTTTTCCCATGAAGAGGACATCACATGCCTCTTGTTCTTCTCTCTGTCTTCCTGGCAATTAAAAAAACATGGATGTATGGTATAATCCACACCTTCAGATGATGTCACAAAATGCTTTTCAAATTGGGGCTTAACTACATTTGTAATGAAAGAGTATCAAATATTTGTGAAACATGAATTTGCTCTGTGGTTCTATTTGCCTGATAACATGGCTGTGGTGGTAATACTCACACAGATACTTTTTTTTTTTTTTTTTTTTTATTAAATGCTGATCATACCAACCTATGTTTGACGTCAGGAAAACATGGCACTTCAATGGTATTTTAGAGTCATACCTATGCAGCTTTTGCCAGTATTTTTAATTTCTCTGTTTCAATCTGAAAGATTAATTTAGTCTTTCAGATCAGGTATTTTTTGCTACTCATTTACAGTAATGATCGTGACAAATCAGATTTTCATATGGCACAGGGCTGAAGGGAGTTCTTAAAACATTTGTACTTGGGACCTGGTTTAGTCTTGACAATAGCAAGTAGATCAGAACTGGGATTTTTTTTTTTCCCTTTGGGGAGGGGGGCGGCAGCTAAATATAATGAAGTGCCAGATGGTTATATTAAATCATCATTTAATTCATTTTAAATACTGACTTGGAATCTGTGTTTTCAGTTGTTTCAAATTGGCATCGTCAGGTTGACGGCACTCTGGTTACATAAAGGCAGGCTTCAGGTGCAATAAGAATAAATTATGAGCATGTGCCATAATCACAATCAGATAAATGAAGGCAGGTTTGGGTCACAGTTGATGTATGAATAAAGGTGAGAGGCAAAGTTGGGAAAGATTTTATTTCAGAGGGGATGTATTTGCATTTTCAGACTGTGTGAAAGAAGCCGCTGTCTGTCAGGTGCTGATGTTGATTTCAAGGCATAAACATTTCATCTTCATGTCTTACCTTTTTTGCGCCTGTTAGGACTGCTGTTTTTTTTTTGTTTTGTTTTTTTGTTTTGTTTTGTTTGTGAATGATGATTGGAAGTGTCTGACTGGTGAATTATGTTTTTTTTTCATTTTGAATAATGGTGAAGTTGGTACAGGATCTTGAACGAAGTGATCTGGCTACAGTACTGTTGCTTGTAATGCCTAGTTTTTTAAGACCAAAGCGGACTTCATTTTATTCCTGTCATTATGTTAAAGAAGATTGCACTTGTGCCCTCCTCCTCATGTAAAGAATACAGTACGAGCATCAAATAAAACATGCTCACACTGAAAGAGTTTCTGGTCACTGTAATCAGTCCTCCTGTTCATTCTGGCTGTGAAAAGGTCCAAAAAATCCACAGTGCTCCTTCTTTAACCAAAATCCTGCTTTGTGTCTCTACAGACAAACTTTATTTACACCTGGTCACCACTGACAACCAAGTATGACAATGCATTCTCTTGCAACCTGATCTCATCTCAGTATGTACATTTGAGGTGCAGCTGGCCAAACATGGTACATCCCCCAGGTCAAAGAAAGCAGTGCGGCTGCATGCTCCACAATGCGATGATTATGCCTCTGCTAATGTGTAAAGCTTTTGTTGAGCTTGCTTAAGAGAACAGGAAGGTAGACTTGGGTGACTTGGCTGAAATCTGCCAGTGCAAGCATGACCATCTCCAAATATGGTCTGCTTCAGTGGACACTTCACTGTTTTAACTTGTATTTTTCCCAAGCTTCTCTGATGCAGGTCAAATGTAAGCACAGGTCATTGTATCTGCTTCCTGAGATGCAACAGTACCCACAAAGGGAATTTTGAACAAAAAAAAAAGATGACCGTGAAGGATCAGTTTACAAAAGATTTTTATGTAGAATGAGGACTGTGGATTTTGTCCCTCTTTATTTGAATCACTTTATGAACAGAAGGAAACATTTCAGTATCCAGTAATCCTTTCCATGTATGCAAAATGTGAACCTATCCTTTAACCAAAGGCGTGTCTTCAAACAAATCCTTCTGTAAACAACAAAAGAGGTCTTTCCTTGTCTGTAATGGTGAATGTAGTGGTTAAACTAGAGCAAGATTGTTGTAGACGTTAACTAAGGTGACTCTACTGTAGTGTTCCCTCAAGGTAAGCTGGATCTCTGTGTTCCCCACTTTTTGTTTTTTGTTTTTTTAACTTAATTAGTGGGAGTAGAATAAATGGCCAAACTATAGCTTACTGAAAAATACAGTTTTGAGTATTTTGTACTTAATTTCAGCACATTATTGTGCAGAAAGACGGTTTCCAAGACCAGCAGAACTGTGCTAGTCATTATTGTTTACTCTGCTTGACTCAAAGCAATACAATTTTTAATTTCTACTTGGGGGCAGAAATAATCGGTATGTAATTAGTGAAGCAGAAGAAGAAACTTTGGTTTAGACTAGTGCCATATGTGCCACTGGATTTTGAAAGTTTCACTTTTTAAATTGGTTGATGTTTCAGTGCAGTTGCATGATTTAAATAAGGGCTTAAAAAAATTCAAAGTGTTTCTAATTTTATTTTCTCATAAATAAATAATAAGTAAGGAGTGTGTACACTGGTGCCATGGAATGTGGGATTATTTTTATGTACAGATCCTCAGCGGTTTCTTAGCTTGGATGCCTACATGAAGGGAAACTGCAAAATTTGTCATTCAACATTTATAAATTGTGCAACTTTATCAGTTTTCTGAATTCCTGAGTTCTCGTCCTTTCTCATCTGTGGCTTTATTCTCATTATTTTTGGATATTGGTGCTTCATTTATGAACTCCTCTGCAATATAATTATTTACTGGAAAAAAAATGTTTGTTTTTTTTGTTTTGTTTTTTTTTGTTTGTTTTTTGTGTGTTTTTTCTTTTTTGTTTTTTGAAGGATGTGTGTCTTTAATTTTGTAAAATATGTTTAAAAATAATTGCGGTGTACAGACATGAATAAACACTGGAAATGAAAATACTGTTTACTTTTATTTAAAAAAAAAAAAAAAAAAAATTGACATTTGGCTTTGTAAGTTGCAAAACAGCAACTGGACATATGTCACTATATTATTATTGCTGCATTTGAAAAATAATGCAAGGGAAAAGTGTTATCTGACTACATTTTAATGTTAGTGTATTACAGCATATCTTATTGGGTGGCACAGCAGTGCAGTGGTTAGCACTGATGCCACACAGCAAGAAAGTCCTGAGTTTGAATCCACTGGCTAGCTGGGAGCTTTCTGTGTGGAGTTTGGCTGTTCTCTCTGGATACTCCAGTGTCCTCCCACAGTCAGACATGCATGCTAGATTAACTGGTGACTCTAAATTGACTGTAGGTGTGAATAGGTGTCTGTGTTAGCTTTGTGACAGGCTGCTGACCTGTCCAGGGTGTACCCTCCCTCTGAACTCATGCTAGCTGGGATGGGCTGCAGCCCCCCCCCCCCCCCCGAATTGGATAAGTGCAAAAAGATGGATGGATATTTAATTGTATAAAAATTCCAGATACTTCTAAACTGCATTATTGATTTGCATAAAAGTGTCAGTGTTGCTGTACAAAACTTGATTTTATGTGTCCGATTCTCCTGAGAAGTTGGGGTTGGTGAAGGCAGGCTGCAACACAAGAATGACAACCTTAGTATTGACCATCCACATATCTTTATTATTTATTTTTATCCAATCATAGGCCAATTTAAAAACTTACCACATCAATTTTACTGGTGCTTCTTGCCGTCAAGCTTGGTTTATAGCCACGCACGCGAAAGATGTAGTACAGCAGTCCAACTACTAGGGTGACAATCACAATGGCTGCGACGACAGCACCAGCGATCAACGCTGCATCTGGACAGAGACAGCAGATGTCAGCTGGGATATTGTCCCTTTTTTTTTTTTTTTTTTTTTTCTTCTTTGCAAACCCAGTGTAGATGTAGAATTGATCGGCTTCATACAGTGCAAAAGAAAATGGTCTTCTACACTCTGACACTAAAGACAGTATAAGGCTGAGGTAGATGGGAATTTTGGGCACATAAAATATTTGGTCTATGTGGCACTAACAAAAGAGAAAAAAATCTGGATTGCTACACTTTTTAATGATTATGTCAGGGACATTATTAACTGTTCAAAATTTCATCCATCCAACATCTCTGTATCTCAAAACCACACATCGGCCTGCAAGGTGGCAACAGAGGAAAAGTTGGGGAATTACCAAAGTTATGAGTTATCATCTGGGTACCACAAATGTCCCAGAAGACTCAGAAATCCAAGTGGGAGATGAGCGCATTCAGTCTGGAAGGACTGGCTGACTTTGAAATACTGTTTTTTTTTTTTTTTTTGTTTTTTTTTTTAAATGTGTCTAATATTCCTGCAACGCCACCAGACCAAAGGTACATTGTAAAGAAACTATTTGTCACTTACCAACAGCTGAATTATCACTGGGATAAATGGGATTTTTGTTTTCATCTGTGGAATAGTCTGAAAGAGTTTTACAGAGTGTTATTCTGCTGCTTATCATTACCGCATCTAGTCATTAAAGCTGCTGAAATTAACTTACATCTGTGTTGCATTAGAATATCAGCAAAAGTAATTAATAAACTGCTTACATTGACGGTGGCGGCAAGCAAAACCTCTCTTCTCCATGCAGTTGTTGTCGTTCCAGCGTCCGTCTGGGTACATTTCCACGCAGTTCTCAGGCATGTTCCCTGGGTGAAAGGCTGCATTGGGCTCATTGGGAGCCCAGTTGAGGAAGCCTACAGATGTCTTATCTGTCCAGGACCAACCAACTGAAGGAAAAAAAACAAAACACATGCACAATCTTCCAGCACGTAAATCGAAACCTGAGATGTTTGAAATGTTTATCGTAGTAGTCTTGTGAAAACAATGAGTGTCTCTTTTCTTCCATTTCTGGACTCACAGTTGCTATCCCTGGTAAGGCCAATCCAGATGTTGTGATATTTGGTGACGTTGTGGTTCCTGATGAACTCCACCTCTGCTCTGCTGTGAAGGGAGACCAGCTCCATCCTGCCCATCTGGCAATAGTGTTCAGACTCTGGCCAAGAGAAGCCAATCTGACCGTTGTACACAAAGTAACAGTAGCGGCCATAGGGGATCGTGTAATCCAGACACGTCCCATCACCAGGGGCAGGAGTGGGTGGAAGTTTCTCTGAGAGACAAATTATATAATGGAAGGGGATATAATTAACCTTAAAGTTTTAAAAATTAATTATGGGTACAAAACAAAAATGACAGAAAACTGATAATCTAAAGGGAACTAAAACTAAGTTCAGTTTTGAGCGAGATTGTACCCGAGGTTTTCTTGCAGATGTACGGTTTAGCTTGGTCGCATTTGGTGTCATTCCAGGTCCCGTGGAAAATCCTTGAAGCGTGCATACTCACGCAGCCCTCATCCTTAATGTTACTGGGTTCTCCTGGTCCCCACTGAGTGAAAAAAACTGGCCAGCCATCCGTCCACATGTAGGAACCATCGTCCTGCATTACAAGCCAACATAAGATTTAATAATTAGGTTGTTAAGCATCACACAGTGCCATTAGAGAAGCATCATTTCAGTGACTCCAAACATACATTTAAAGATGCAAAGAAACATCAGCAACAGAAGACACATGGAGAGACTAAATCAACAACTAGTCAAGTTTTTTTTTTTTTTTTTTTTTTTTTTTTTTTTTTTAAGCCTCTGGTGACCATTTTTTATTTTATAGAGTAAGTTTTTTTTTCCTATTTTTTAGCAATATTTAATCAGGACTTTTGGATGTTACAGGGAATAAACCTTTTCTGTTTCTCTCTAAACAGCACCTTGCGTCTGAGTCCAATCCAGGCATCAGCTTTTCCCTGCAGGATCGCTCCAGCAACAAAGGCCTGGTCGTAGCTCATGTCGATGCTGGCCAGGTTGCCTCCCTCTTTCTTACAGGCTGCCTGAGCTGCATCCCAAGTCGCTGGCTCCTCCACCAGTTTGTAGCAGCTCAGGTACCAGGAGATATAGTCTGCTGGGCAGGGAGTCTTGGTGGGGGGAGGAGGCTTGATACTGCTTGCTGATGTGGAGGGAGATATGGAATACTTACAGTAAGTACTTAATAGTAATGTGTCAGCTAGTGTGTGTGAAATGTCTGTAGTCAGTGAAATGTAATTGCATCTGAGCAGGAAGAATAATCTCTGGAGTGTTTACTGACATTTCTTTCTGGAGCAGACGAAGCTGTGATTGTTATTACAGTTATCATCGTTCCATTTGCCTGTCGACAGAGGGCTGTGAGTCACCGCCACACAGTGTTCCTGTCGAGCAAAACAAGAAAAGTCAAGTCTAAATGTGTCCCTACGAGCCCACAACTTTACAGAACTCCCCAGCTGCTTCACTCAAATAATGATAATCTGAAGCAAAGTATCCTCACCACTCCATTTGCATTATTAGGCTCTTTGTCATTCCAGTTAGTGTACAGCACTGGGCTGGCTCCATCACTCCAGGCGTACTGATTCTCCAACAAGAGGTCTGACAGACCGATCCATGTGGGGAGCTCCAGGTCCCTCAGGTAACTAGCAACAAAGTCTGGAGGAGAGGATCAAAATGTAAAAAGCGGTCTCTATGGAGGGGAACCTCTGTTCTAATGATGTTCTTTTAATGGTTATATGCTGAGCTTACCATTTTCGTACTGGTTATCAATGACTGCCAGGTCTCCACCTTGGTCTCTGCACCAACTTCGAGCATATGACCAGTTGGCTTTAATATCATGCTTTTTTCCTTTGAACATGAAGCACTTATTCTTAAAACGCAGCCAACCTACAGGGAAGGATGAAAGTAGTAATGAGTAATAAGCAGATATATTTAAACTGATCTGACTTAATCAGCCTGTCTGTGGCTCTCAGTCATAAGCCTATTTCTTATTACTGGAGGGAAAAAAAACCCATATCATATTATTACTGAAACTGGAGGAAATGGTGTGTTTGGTGGGAGCAGTTTTCAGGTGCAAGAATCCTTGCAGTCAGCCTGTGTGATTTAAAAAAGTCAGGCCACACAGATTTTTATGTTAAATTTGTATTTAAAATGTGTGTTACCTGCAGGACAATTTCCCTCCCAGGGCTGTGTCGGGGGAGGAGGAGTGTGAATATCTCCCGGGAATTTCTTACATACATAACCTGCTCCAGCCCGACCACAGTTGGCATCATTCCATCCACCTTAACAAGTCAGAGTATATTGTACAGTTCAGTCATTTGGAAAAGGTGCATTATTTAAAAAGTGTGGATGGTCTTAATTGTCAGTTGACTGAAGGTTCAGTACCTTGATATCTGTTCATCTGCACACACTGCTCCTCCCCATTGTCATTGTTGGGCTCACCTGGAGCCCAGTGAGTGTATGTCACAGGGGAGTGGTCGACCCACCTGAGCAAATAAAACAGAAATTGTGGGCAACGTACAGTTTTTGCATAATCTTGAATTGCAAGATTCAGACATTCATAACACTTTTTATTATGTTTTACATGTGTCTGAGTCCCATTAATAGCTATATTTTGAGAGATTTCTTAATGTTATGGAACAGATCTTAAATTACATAAAAGAGACAAAAAGGCAAAAACACATGAAAAGCAATTTATGATTTTGCAGCACTCCATGTATGCCCACTGCTGAGTAAAGACACGCAGATGCTTTTTGGCTCTGAGCAGCTGATTTGTGTGTAGAAATATGATTAAAAACCTAAAACACAGCAAACTAAACACTGTAAAAATTAACTTTGCTATCTATTTTACATGTCTGGCTTGTACATATTTTGTACTGGCAACTAATCTCTCCCTCCCTCACACCTTTAATATTAAAGTTCCAGTCTGTCAAATTAAAATATCAGTATTAAGGACATGAAATATGTGTGTCTGCTTTATTTGAGTGAGCACCCAGTGAAGAGCTGTAGGACATAAGTTTAGCACTGTGCTCATAGCATTAAATACTGTCCTCCCTAAATGTTCTGATCTGAGCACAACACACAAAATGACCCTTTTATCATTTTATTTTCTGGGGTCCAGTTTCTTAGAAACATACTCACATGTATTGGCCATTTACCACGCCTAACATTGTCATTCCAATCCAGGCTGCAGTAATCTTTCCTGTCCCCACCTGAAAGAGCAGCAAAACATCACACAGATTTATCACTGATTTTTCCACCATAAATCATCTCTAAAGAAGTTAAAGAGGAAAAAAGGATGTACCATGCTGTTAACATATGCTTGTTCTTCTCTGTTTAGGATGGACACGAGTCTGGCTTTTTCTGCAAAGCACCGCGCCATAGCCGTGTGGAAGTCGACTATGTCAGTGTCATTGTAGTAATAACAAATGTTTTTGTTCTTCCTCCAGCCAGGGTTGGAGCCACACTCGGGAGCTGAAGTTTGAGGTATTAAGAAAAAACTAAAATTTGCAAAAAAAAAACTAAAAAATTGTGAGTGTCTGAATTAACATCAGAATTACTCTATCCTTAATGGAAGCAAAATCTGGGAAGGACAGGTCTATTGTGCTAAGAGGTTACCTGGAACAGGGGTGGGGGGCTCAGGGGGAAGGATGGGGTCCTTTCCTTTAGCAATCTTGCATATCCAATCCTGATGAGCATCACAGTTGAGATCGTTCCACCACGAGGAGGTGCCATTTGTGGTGCTCACCATCTCTACACAATCCTCGCGGCCCTCGTGGTCATTTGGCTCCCCTGAACCCCAGTTGGTGTGGGACAGAGGTGTGCCATCAGTCCAAGAATATCCTGCAATAACGGAGGGAGGAGTTGTTGTTTTTTTGTGTGTGTTCTTGACTTTATTTGGCTTTGTTTATCAGGCTCCAGTCTTTAAAACACATATTTTGCCCACCTCCTTCTGTTGGGTTGCGCCTGAGACCGATCCACTTGCTTGTGCCTTTGCTGTACAGAGACAGAAACTCTTCTTCCTCCTGAGTGTGGATGCTGGCCAGGTTACCACCTCTGGCGATACAGTCCTCAAGCGCTGCTTCCCAGCTCTTCTTCAGGGACCAGTCCACATTGTGGAAGAGCTGCAGAAAATCAGCCATGGAAAATTAATCACTGACCTTCTCTTGCAGATAATCACAGCTTTAGATGTTTAGCTCGGTGCTGTTATTACCCTATAGCAGTTCCTAAAGTGGGGCTTGGCTGTCCAGCCAGCAGCACAGCCCTGTGAAGGAGGAGGAGTCGGGGCCTTGGTGGGCGGGCTGATGTCGGGTCTCTGTTTTTCACATATGAAGGCATATTTGTCCAAGCATTGCTTGTCATCCCAGAAACCGCCAACCCGACCCGATGTCATAGCCACACAAGTACCATCACCATTATCTAAACACAGAAAGGAGATTTGGATTTCTTGTGTTATTTATTTTCCCATCCAGCTTGCATTAGGGTGAGCTTAAGGTCAGTACCTGGCTGGTTTCTGTCCCAGTGAGTAAAGGTGAGAGGTGAATCATTGTCCCAAATGTAGTCCACCCCTCCACCTGCCCCCCCATGAGCACGCAGTCCAATCCACCACAAACCGGTCTTTCCTGACAGAGCCACTGTAAAATGTGACTGCTCATAGCTGCAGGGAAAGGAAGAGAGATTGCTCGAAATGTGTAAAATGATGTGCAAAAAGAGTGTTAGAGCACACTAACTGAGCTGGAAAAATTCACCCCTATGTAAGTGAAGCAATAACATTTTTTTTTCATAATTTAGTAATGATTTGAATTCCAGAGAAAAAAGTAGCAGGTATTCTTTGAATCACAAGGGAGACATTAACTACAGCACATGAAGTATAAAATTTTATGGCTCGTGATCCAGAATCTGTAGTTTGGAGATATAAGCATGGCACCCTTAGACAGACATCTACTGACCTGTTATTCAGATATATTTTATGTGACTCACATGTCTCCGATGTGCAGCAAGACGGCATCCTGCCCCTCACAGAACGCTTTAGCATCAGACCAGCTCCTGGTCGTCTCTTCCATCCAGTAGCAGGAGTAGCCGTACGCATCCCAGCCCTGACACATGCATCAAAAACCTGCTTTATTACACATCTGGCATTGTGACTTCTGCAGCTTCGCTTTAAATTTGAAAAGACAGAAAAATCTGGCATTCACTCGACATATGTCGCACCTGAGGACATCCATACACAGTGGGTTGTACAGAGGGCGCTGGGTAATGTCCTCTGGGCATTTTGCAAATGTAGGTATTGAGTTCTGTGCAGGTCACGTCGTTCCATCGGCCAGTCTGGAGGAACATTTTAATTAATGTCAAAATGACCACAAATCACTGCAAGGAACGAGAATCTCACAAAATGTTTCTCACTTTTACCAGCAAGGGTTTTCAGGTTTCTCACCTGGTGCAACATCTCAACACAGTCCTCACTAAAACCATCATGGCTGTTGGGTTCCCCTGGAGCCCAGTACGTGAAGGTCACAATTTGCTGATCAGACCATGTAAACATTCCGGAATAAAAGAGGTCATTTAGACCAATCCACATGTCACTGGTGGCTATAAAGAAAAAGTATGACATGAGAAAGCAAAAGGGTTGAAACCATCAACATCTACCTCTTTCTATTTGTCAAAATCCATACCCAAGTACAGGTAGCTTTCCAGCCAGCTCTGCTCTGTCATTGAGAGGATGGACACAAGTTCGGCACCTAGAGCCCTACAGGTGTCCTTAGCATCGTGCCATGTCTTTTTGTCTCCAAAAGGTTTGTAGCAGAACTCTCCAAACTCATACCAGTCGGGTCCTGAACATCTCAGCTCTATAGAAGAGAGTGGAGTAAGAAACAACAGGATAGCAATGCAGAATAGAATTAAAAACAGAATCATTATTATTTAATAAAAAAGTGGAAACTGAAAGAAATTAAGGAATCAATGCATGGCAACTTACCTCCATCTGCAAAAGTGTAAGATACAGCATAGTTTCCATTATATCTGTTGAAAGTAAAGGCATTGGATTAGCCTCTCTGGACTGCCCGACAAAAGAGACAAAGAGATTGAACTAGAAAACTCATCTACTCACTGCCGCGAGGTGATGCCATTCCTTGTGGATCCAGTGTAGAAGTTCTGTCCTTCGACTTTCAACAAAGTGCAGTCTCCTCCGAGGTCATTCAGCACCACTCCAGCATGGATAGCTGCCGCACAGATGTTTGAGTCCTGTTTAAGAAAGAAGACAGAGAGAATCACATATTCAGTCACACAGTAAATAAATAAATACATTTTATTTATCTATCCTTTAACCAGGTAAAAGTCTCATTGAGATTAAAATCTCTTTTACAAGAGAGATGTGGCCGAGAGGGCAGCAAAAATGCCAACAAATACAACACATAACAATCTTTAAAAAAATCTTAAATATATTTACATACCCCTCGATATACTGAGGTGCCATACACCGTGTAATCAGCTTTGGCACAGCCTGCTGGACAGTGGACACTGGAAGACATGTAAAAGTCATGATATAGAAATGTATGCTGAATAACAAACAATAACACAGCAAGCTATAAATGAAACTTTATTTCAAAATATTTGTAGCAAATATTTCAGTTTTTACTTACGTCATTTTATCATTAGCAAAGTTGAAGCTGGGCTTGCTGTCACATGTAACTGCATCTGTTGAACCAGAGATAATTTGTATTGAAAAACAGTGTAAATATATATTTGTATTTTTAAAGGATTGAATCTGGGATAACGTTAGTAAGAGAGTTTTCTTACAGTCAGGCGTGCATCCTAAGACTTCAAAGCGAAGTCCTGCCTGACCGCTGAACTCCAGTGGAAGGATGCGGATGAATTTAGCTGACACAGGCTTCCCCAGCAGCTGAGTTTCAGGGGTGTTTCTGTCTACTGAACCTGGGAAAAACTGGAAATGAGAGGGAATTGTTGTTATGAATATTTAAACAAGCAAACCTGTCTTAGATCTCCCAAGTTTTGTGTTAAACCATAATGTTTGATGCTTGGCAGGTGGCAAACCACGGGAAGGTGGACTCACCCTCTCTATTTTACTCACCTCCCCATCAGCTGTGTAGGCAGTCCAGGTCAATCCATCCATGCTGTGCTGAATCTTAAATTTGGTAACCCAGTGATCGTTCTGTGGGCAACCCTGGATTACGATCCCTGTTATTTTTCTGGTCTGGCCAAGGTTTACCTGAATCCAGCTTGAGGCAGCTGTATGAGGAGACATGACATATAGTGTAAAGGGTCAAGTTTTAGCTACCAACTCAAATATTATTCTATATGTGTGATCACAGTGGGGTGGCACAGTGGTTAGCACTGCTGCCTCACAGTTAGGATACCATCTGGAAGGCCTGGGTTCGACTCCACCTTTGCCCAGGCCTCCCTCTCTCTGTGTGGAGTTTGTATGTTCTCCCTGTGTCTGGGTGGGTTTTCTCCGGGTACTCTGTTTTCCTTCCAAAGACATGCACTTACTGGGATTAGGTTAACTGGCCACTCTAAATTGAGTGTGGATGGTTGTCCGTCTCTCTGTGTTGGCCCTGTGACAGGCTGGGGACCTGTACAGGGTGTACCCTGCCTCTTGCCCTATGTCAGCTGGGATAGGCTCCAGCCTCCCCCGCAACCCTGAACAGGATAAGTGAATGCATGGATGTGTGATCCCCTGGGTTGGTGCATACCGTTTCCTGATGGCATCCAGCAGGAATTTCCATTCAGGCGAGCTCTGTTGGGTGTGAAGGAGCCGATTGAAGAGGAAGCGGAGAGCAGGGCATCTGAAATGTTCCCATGTTCAAGACCCAAGCCGTGCAGGCACACTGAGGATTCGAAGCACAAAATAATGCCTGAAGCTGTAATTGCATTAATTCAAGAGCAGTAAAATAAACCAGTGAAGAAGTAGTTACCTTTTTGTTCACAGCTGTAGATAATCTCAAGATATTTAGAAACAGTGGGGCAGGGGTCCACGTCCACGTGAGCATACACAAAGCAGAAAGGATGGTTGTCACACAATTTTCTGTAGTAAGGAAGGATGCCCTCTACTGTGCAGTTGCCTAGGGAATAGTAAAATCAATATTTACTTAATAAGTTGATTTACAAGTACCTGCAGATAAATTTAAAAAATAAAATAACAGAATCAAATGATGCATTTGTATTTGCTGTGACAAATGTGCAGCATCACCTCCTGATTCACCCAGGTGTAGACAGATGTCGTCACGCTTTCGTCCATAGAAAGCAGACTGGATGTTAATCACACTTTCATGTGGACAGTGAAGGACCGCGGTGTAGCCCTGGCATACCAATCCAGTCATAAAGCCTACAATAAAAAGTTGATGCATTATTGCTGTGCAAAATGAACATGTTACCTTTTTATTGTTTCAAATTAGGTATCACTGTTACCATCATGAGGTGGAGGAGGCTCAGGTGTTCTTCCTGAAAAAGTAAACCTCTATCAACAATCTGAAAATTGTCAAATCCTCATTTTCCAAGTGTCAGCTTGAAGCAACATTTCTCACCTCTGCGCTTGCAGATGTATCCTCTTCTGTTCTCACAGTTGTCGTCATTCCAGTAGCCACTGTTAATAAGCATAGTCAGGCAGTCTTCACCGTAATAGTCGTCTGGGTTTCCTGTGAGGACGGACAATAATATTTTGCACTTTACGTTTCATTTTCTTTGCAAGACGGTAATCTGCAAGCTGCAAATATTTAGAAAGCCTCAAATTCTGCCTCTAATTAACCTGCATTCCAGCGGATGTATCTGAATGGAGAACCGTCTGTCCACTCCCAGCCACCTTCAGTGACAGAGTCATGACCCCCCATCCACATAGAGATCCCGGTGGGACTCTGCTGGATTAAAGCTGAGAGGACACAACAAAACGACAAATTGCAGTGAGTTAAGATTAATAACAGATTTCTTTCTAAATGTATGAGAGCAAAGATAAAAACACCAGCCGCACAAGCAAAGTTTTAAGCCTTTTTTACTCCTTGGTTGCCGTTATGTGTGTTTTGTTGCACCAGCCACACCCAGATGGTGTTACTGTGTCTTGGAGTGTACCATACCCAGTCACTCTTTGAAGATGTTATGCAAGATTTGAAAAAAATGTATTTGGTGCCCACTAGTGGTACCATCGCAAAAGACACTGCTAGGGACACTGTTGTAATACCTTTTTCTGTCCAGGTATGCTTTCATGGCATTGACAGTGCATTTGCTATCATTGCTATGCTGCAAAATGAAGCCACTGCCAATCAGATGCTTTCCAGATGGTATTGCATGGTGGATCAAAATCTAATTGTTCTTTTCTGAGTTCATAATTCCATCAATTTTGACACGATCTCCAACATCACTGCCTGAAACCATCACTGAGCCTCCACCGTGTACAGATGGAGACACTCACTGTTCTCTTGACCTCCTCCATATATAAATGATAATTTGAACCAGAAATTTCAGATTTGGACAGACCTGTTGCCACTGATTTTCTGTCCAGTTCTTGTGTAATATGGCATACCTCAGCTTTTCCTCCCTGTTTTCCTTTCTTAAGAATAGCTTCTTGACAGCCATCCTTCCACTGAGACCATTTCTGATGAGGCTAACTAGTTGAACACTATATGGACGAAGTGAAGGGCCAGAGGCATCTCCCTTTGTTCCTATTTCTTAAGGCCATGACTTTCAAGCCTGACACTTCTGTTCTCCACTTGTTGAGATTCCTCATATTTTTTAAGGACACTGCACACCATGCCGAGATCTGCCAAGTTTTCAGTTAATAGTTCTTTGGGAATCACCTTTTTGGTGCAAAAATACAATTTTATGCCCATCAAACTGTTATCTTTGGCAAATGTTTATGTGTAGACACATCATCATCATCATCATCATCCTTCCTTTTATGCTTGATTTGTATGTCTGTGCTAAGTGCCTTAACAATCATTCTTCTAAAGATGGTCAAGTACAAGGACTGGACTCAAAATCAGTGAGAAAAAAAAAAAATCTATATATGAACATAGAAGTAAAGGTCATACCCTGTATAAAGGCCTGTTCAGAGGGATCTGTGATACTGACGAGGTCTCCCCCCTGGTTGACGCAGTCAGCTCGAGCCTCCGCCCATGTCCTCATTGACAGGTAGTTAAACAGGTAGCAGTAGTCGTTAAAAGGATCAGCCGTCCAAGAACCACATTTATCATTCCATCCTGTAATAAACACAGTCATTCACATATTTGCATATGCAGATAAATGCATTTCATCATCAGGTCGGTCTTGTCATCTGACCTGGTCCAGATGTTGGAGGCTGTGGAGGAGGCCCTTGTCCCTTGGCTACGGAGATACAAGACAAGGAATAACTAAAAGTATAACAATGATTCAGCAAGAGGTACATAAATAAAAGATTAAGCAAGACAAATGAGCGTCTCCCACCTTTTTTGCAGATATAATCCCTCGTGGTAGTACAGAAATCATCGTTGAGTTTTCCGGGATTGAGGTGATTCGTTCCTGTGATGTGCACACAGTCCTCATTCTGAAAGTTGTCTGGCTGGTGCGGTGCCCATGGAAGCAAATCCTGAGATTGAGTAAAACCGTGAGGATTTTCACATCATAATGGGAATTTTCATAGTCAAAAAGAAGAATTTTGGCACCATAAAATATTATAAGGATAGAGGATCATCCCAAGATAACTATTTATAGATTTTTTAAAACTTTTACACAATACAACAAAATAATTTGGAAATTAATTTGTTGGTGACAAACAGGGTGTTCCGGCTTTAGCACTTACTGCAGTTGTTCCATCGGTGTACACAAACTGGTTTTCGTTATCGATATCATTCAAACCCACCCAGGCATCCCCCGGCATGTGAGCTGCATAAAGACAATATATCTTATCAAAATATTAGACAAAAACATATCAGAATTGATAAAATGTGTTAATGAAACACTTTAGCATAGGTTGATATGTTTTCTTAGTCGCTCACCAATCAGGAAACTAAGTTCTTTCTCTGAGCGGAAGCTGACCAGGTGACCCTGCTCATTGACACAGCGAGCTTCAGCATCCTGCCAGTTTTTCACTGTCTCGGTCTCAAAGTGATAGCAGAAGTCTCCATACAACAAATATCCAGGGTCACAGTGGGAATCTAAAGCAAACAAATAGTTATCAACAAATCTGTGGTCTGACAGTAAGGAAAGAGAGAATGGGAAGTTTGACTGACCAGGAGCTGAAGTTGGTTTCGGGTTCTGACCACCCGTCAGCTCGCAGATGTAACCCAGGTTCTTAAAGCAGTTGGTAGTTTCCCATTTGCCGTCATAATTTCCTGGACGAGAACATTAACTTACATTGATGTGGCAGTTGGTCTCACAATGGTAGCCTTGTTCTATTAACATGAGTGCAGATCCCTACCTGTAAAGATCTGTCCACAGTCCCAGAAATTCTCAGTGTTTCTAGGCCAACCATCACCATAGTTTGAGAAGGTAATTTCAGTTTTATCCACCCATTTGAAGTTTCCGTCCTGGTCCATATCTGGTAATATTACAAATCAGAAAAAAAACCTTAGAGAATAGTCTCATTAATTATATCATTTATAAGACAACAATGGGGGGTTTTGTTTATCACATTTCCATGACCGGGCTGATGATGAAATCATAGAGTACCTGATAAACCAATCCAGATGTCAGGTATGTCCACTTGATGAAAGTCTGGGAGTTTCCCATTAATGAAAAACTGTTCCTCTTGACTATGCATGAAGAACAGGACAAACATGGCAGAATCAGTACTGTGTGACTAAATGCCTGAAATCATGAAAACTAAATTCTTCAGGTAAAACTATGCACATCAGTGGCCACAAGGGGCATGCTGAACTTATTAGTGGTTATGAAATTAGTAATATTTTCATTGGTCAGACGATGATTTAGCTATTCTTATTCCAAAGTGTAATAGTCTCACTTTGATTAGGAACTTCTTTTCCCTTACCTGTTTATAACCAGCAGGTGACCCGCCATATCAGAGCACTTGGTAACAGCCTCGTACCAGGTGGTCAAGAGATTGATGTTACTGACAATCCAGTAACAACTGCCACCAAAGCTCTGCCAGCCCGGAGGGCAGATGGCTGTGGGTGGGAAAGGAAAAAAGAATGGGAAATGGTAAGAGAGAAAAGCAGAAGGCAAATAAAAATAATTCCATAAAGATAAAGATTATATTTCCAAAGCAATCAATCTTACTGTTCAGTGGACGTTTACACATGTAAGGACGCTCATATCTGCACACGTGGGACCTCCAGTCTCCGAATGATTCTGATGTATCCTTGATTATTGCAGTACAGCTGCCAACCTGTGAGTCACTGTTGGAAAAGGCAAGTTTTAACCAAGATCCTTTCAAGTAATATTGACTTTAAAGGTCGCTGTCAATATTATGACACCTTACATTTCAGGTTGACCATCAGCCCAGTTTGTGTAGCCCACTTGTGTAGTATCAGACCAGGCAAGCTGACTGTTTCCCTCTTCCACTTGACATGAAATCTTATTGCATTTCTAGAGAAACAAAGCTCATGAGTCAATATAAATTCAGAAAGAAGGAAGTCTGTTTACTAATGCCACATTTCGTCTCTCTTACCAGTGTAGAAAGTCCAATCCAGAGGTCAAGATGTGTTTGGCCCAGGTTTGATGTGACAAACTGGTTTTCTTCTGCTGAGGTAATGGACACTAGATCTCCTCCATCCACCACACAGTCGTGCCTAGCTGATGTCCAGCTCTTCCGTGTGTCTGACTTAAACTTGTAGCAGTTTGAGCCAGACTGCATCCATCCATTAGCTAAGTCACACTGTGGGGTAGGATTTGCTGAGGAGCAGGAGAGAAAATATGTTCAAGGTGCTATAGTGAAGAATAATTTGACAAGTGTGGATGTCACAGACTAAGTTCTGTGGTAAGACCTGTTTGGGTGCTACACTCAAACTAATTTTCCTCATTGTACTCTCTTACTTACAGTTGATGTACTTGCAGATGTATTTCCTTTTAGTATTGCAGTTTTCATCATTCCAGTGTCCAGAGTTAGATCCTACCACCTGACCACAGTCCTCATCATTATTCCAGTCATCAGGCTGGCCTGACATCCAGAATCTGAAACAGGAGTGAGAAGATTATTATTAACCTTTTTATTTATACGTCCTCCCTTTTAATTATCAGGAACTATGAAAAAGGGGGGCCTTGAGCCTCCATTCGCATAAGGAATAGCACCATAAGGAGGCCTTGCTCCTACAGGATGAGAAACAGGAGTTGTGTTAACTGAAAAGAGAAACACGATAAGATAAATTGAACTTTATTTAAGTATTAAATGTATTACATACGATAGGTATTCTATAAAAGGACTCCCATCACTCCATTCCCAGACATTTTCCACGGTGCGATCATTTAGGCCAATCCAGTAGATCTCTGAGTTGATTTGTGTCCTCACCCATAACTGGAAATAGGACATGAAAATGCAAAAACACAGTGTGAGAAATGATACCAGAACATTTACTGAATCTCTGTATTGTAATTTGTATATCCTCTGTGTTTGTTTCTCACCCGCTCATGAATGTCCTGAATGCTCATCAGGTTGCTGCTCTGCCCCAGACAAAATGCGTTGGCCTCCAACCATGACTTTTTATCAGTTGAAAAGAAGTAACATTTGCTCTCATACTCCCTCCAGCCTGACTGGCACTGGCTATGAGCTGAAAATATGAAAGAACACAACAACAACACAGGAAAGTTAGAATGTGATCCAGCACATATCCAGCCATGGAAACATCGATACACTATCCTCCTATTTTGTCGTGTTGTAATACTGTTTATGAGACATCAGTGATCTCTGCACTTGGCCAGAACGCTAATCAAGGATGCTTTGAAGAATGAGCTGCAGTTTTTATTTTCAGACCACTAGGTGCTAGTCACAATAAAGTGAGGTTTTAAAATGGTTTGAAACACATTTTCTAATGTGCAAAAAATACAATAGAGAAGTTTTGGTGCATGACTGCAGTGACTGAAAAATCACTGTCATCTTACTGTCAACTCAGCTCCACACAAGACACACTTTGATGTTCCAGTTTTTACTTTTCATCTTTTCTTTTTTTCTACTCACCCCTGCTGAAACCAGGAATCCAGGTGAATTATTATAAGAGCTCATGCTATAGATACTATATGATTACTTTACTATGTTGTTAAATACATAACTGGCCCAGTTGATGAGCTGAATACTATTCAGTCATAAAAGTCCCATGACAGAGCTGCAGTCCAGCCATTTCAGTCAGTTCACAAAAATCTTTGAGTAAATGTTTCACTTTATCAGCTATGCAGACACTACTGAATCACATGATTTGCACAAATCTAGTGACCATAAGAAGATATCAGATGCTAAACTAATCCTAACCATGAACTAATAAAGAATAACAATGAAGATTAAAGATATAAGTGCAGCTTCTTCTGCAATATTTGTGGTTAAATATACCACTATAAGTGTTCAAATTTGAATTTGGAAATCTCTTCATGAGACTTGTCACAGGACCTCTCGTGCCTGCACGTCATAAAATTTTTTTTTCTCTGAAATTGCACAAAACATGTCACGTAATTATTATGCCCTACAGCTACCTTACATCAGAAGAGCTTATGGATTAAAACTTCGCAGTCCATATTTCTGATGAATAGAAACATAACATCATTACTTTCTTTGATTGGCACATTTTTTAATGAAGAGAAAAAAATAAAAACAAAATTGTCAAACACACAATAAAAAAAAAAAAAAAAATTATTAAAATGTAAAAGCCTGACTTACCCCCAGCAAGGACAGCAGCAAAGCTCAGCAGTTTCAGAAGCATTCTTTGTCTGTTCATTTTTTAAAAATGTTTTGGTGCCTTAAGGAGCGCTTCTGCACATCCTACAAGTGTAAAGTTTTTCTCTAACCTCTCCTGAGCCTGGCAATGTGTGAGTGATGCTCTCTGGCTCCAAGTGTTGTGATCTCTGAGCATCTTCTCTTTGGTTTGCCTCTTTTCAACAGTCTCGTAGGGTCCAAAGACTGAAAGCAGTAAAACAGAGTTGACAACCACTTCACCTTTTCACTCATTTTCTACAATGAAAAACTGCAGTAGTCGGCTACTGTAGGTCAATAAAACACAGGTTTTATTTATCTTCTTTTATTTATCAACAATAATTTGATTTCACCAAAACAATAGTGGTACAGTATTATCCTAAATAACAGTTACCAGTAATAAACACTGTTTTTACAATTAAAAATCTATTATTTTCTAAGGTAATTTCTATATTAATATTTCAGTTAAGACGATTAGCTAAAACCTTTATTTATGAAAAATAACCGATTACTCCAGTATGAATAAAATGTATTTCAAATGTATACACTTTTAAATTGATTAAACTGATTTGTGCCATTTATTTTCACAAAATGCCAAAAATGGGTAAAATTATGGTGTGAAATTGGTTTCTCATATATAAAAATGAAAACACGCCAGATTTCAGACAAAATGCTTCATGCAACTATTTGGAGCTTTGGGAAAGAGAACACACCTCACATTTGACATCTTAAACCAGTCCAGAATACATAGGTTATAAACAACCACATGTTAACTGTCAATAAACTTATATGTACTCCCAAACCTCTGCCTTGAACTGTTACTTTTTAACATGGTTTAATGGGATGTTACAAAACAATAAACTCAAATTTGCAATCAAATTCACATTTATTCTTTTACTTCTACATTTATGGATCATATTTCAAAGTGTTACAAAGTGCTTAAAGAAACCCAAAAGCCACAACAAATTAAAAAATAAATCTAAACTTCTAATGTAAACACAAAAAATACAAAATCAATTGTGAAAAGTTACATAATTAAAGTTAATTTAAGGTAGGAATTTTAAACCAAAGACACTGCTATATTGAATCTTTAGAACATTAGTACTCTGCCAGAAAATCTCACACAGTTAGGAGATAACAAATAAAGGTTGAAGCCAGGCCACTTATTTATTTTAAAAACAAGGAGTAAGATCTTAAAATGAATCAAACATTCACTAGTAGCCAGTAAATTAGGGCATAAGCGATGAGAGTAATGTGTTAGTTTCTATTATTAGTTAAAAGCCTGGCATCAACATTATGAATGATCTGCAGCCACTGATCATTTTGCCCATCAGAAACCAGAATAAACTGCATTGCAATAGACAAGTTTGGAGGACATAAAATCATAAATAATCTTTTCTATGTCAACAGGGGAAAGAAATAACCTGAAACCCATGTAGCTGTCTCAATCAGGTAAGGCATGACTGCACCAACCTGAGCATCAAAGAACATTTTGAAACAACAAAATCAAATGCAAATGTCTGCGGTCCTCATGTCAAACATTGTTAGATAAAGCACCTACAACAGAGGAGACTCCTAATGCTGCTGTGTTGGGGGTATAGTTGTTTTGATTTTGATTCATTCAGCTGTAATAACTTTATGGATGTCCACCTTTTATTCAGTGAAGCTGGACATCATGTATGCATGTATGTTGGTTCCAGGGTTTGTAGAAAAATAATGAAAATCCATGCCGTGACTATAGATGATGATGTATAAAAAGTAAATTAAAGCATAATGCAATGGTTTGCAACTCTCATAAACCCATATTTTATTCACAACAGAACACAGAAAACATCAAATGTCTAAACTGAGAAAATGCACCATTTCAAGACAAAAAAAAAAAATAGATGATTTTGAATTTGATGACATGTCTCAAAAAAGTTGGGAGGCCATGTTTATCACTGTGTAACAACAGTCCCTAAACCTCTGAGATCTGTTGATGGCTTATTGGAAGAGGAATCTTGTCTCATTCTTGTCTGATATAGGATTACATACAGTAATTAAGAGGGGACCCAAGATAGACCCTTGGGGAACCCCAAAATTTAAAGGTACACAAGAGGACACAACAAGCATCATGTGTCACTTCCTCTTGTAAGGTATACTGCTACCAAATGCCAACATGCAGCCCCATTAACACACTCTCCATCCTACCCAAGTCAGTATCATGACTTCCTGTGGTAGAGCTTATCAAATAAGAGTAAAGTGAACAGAAGAAGAGCCTTGCAGTAGGATAATGGCTTACAGAGGGGAAGATCAAATCAGAGAGCCGATTAACTAAATCAACACGTCATTAAAATGGATAATGGTCATGAAAACAGCACAATACAGTGAATAAACTCCAGCTTTTCATATTTTTGCATCTTCAGAAAAACAGATGTTGTGATCTATCAAAAGCGATTGTCTTGCAGAAGTGTTGTTTATGAGATTAATGTATTATATTAACTTAACAGTTAACAGTTTCAGCCAGAAGATAAACATCAGATTATCCAGAAATAAAGAGGAATCTCACCAAAGAACATCACACACGGTTTTATTGTGCCAACTGATACATCTAAATAAACCACAAAATGGAAGCAGTCAAAAGGTCAAGAAAGTTTACACAGCAAAGTTTACAAAACACTCACTGATAAATTCAGCTTCAATTTTAGTGTAAAAATGGTAACACCAGAGGGACACAAACTCTGCAATAATATGTATTTTACATTATCAGAAATAATATTTTCTTTCTTCATATGGCAGAAATAAGCACGTATTGATGAACAACTTGAAACTTAATAAACTCTCAATTTCGGACAAAAATATACTCAAGACTTCACATCTATTCTAGGAAAATAGTGCACAGCAAATGGATTAGTTAGTAAAGAATAATGCCAAAGATACGGCTATACTGTTATACAAAAGTGTTCATATATTAAAATATAACGGAACAACCATCCACAAACACAAACCTCAGCTGAATCTCTTATACAACTAAAAACACTGACAGTCCAGCTACTGTCAAACACAAATCTTTGAAAGTTAGCGCCTGACAGTTTTGAGCAGATCTCAACGCAACAGTGTAAAACTGAAAAAGAGCTTTAGAGGCGCACCTTATTGCTCTGATCACTCCTCGTCTCTCAGGAATAGTTGTCACACCTTTCTCAGCTCTGAGGTCGAGGTAAACGAGTCGACTTTCAGGAGGTGGTTAAATCGGATCAGCATTTACAGCTTTTCTGTGTTTGACACTTGCAGCAGAGTAATTCACCAGTCAATCACAAATCATTGATTTATTTGGTGAGCTCTAAATGATTATCCAAACACAATAATGGCAAAAACCAGCTAGAAATACTCAAATAAGATCCACCTTGCTTCAGCTGTTAGAACTTATTCTAAATCTCATCTAGATCTCATCTTGCGAGGGCAAGAGTGTTGGAAACGTATTTGCATCCTGACATCTCATTTCAGATTAATTGAAATGGTTTAAATGAACTGGTGCACAAGCTAGTATCGAATCCAGTAAGAATAGCTTTAAATTGCATCTTTCTGAATAATGATAATGGAGTATAGAGTGTAACATGTAAAATGCTTTCATACTGGCCAACTAAAAAGTCCTTGTTTATAATCTGAATCAAAGCCCCCTCTCATTCTCATGTGGTTTGTTTATATACATGGCTCAGCTACTATTTTCCCTTAAACAGTCAAAACTCAGTCAAAGCAGACCAACAAAAGAGAGTACAGTACAAAATACAACATCAATGATTGTACAGAACACCTGCAGAAGTAAAAAAAGGAAAAAAAAAACTTTTTCAAAGTGTCATTTTGTCAGAGAAGACTTCCGATTTGTCAAATGTGCACTTCAAGTCATTAAAATCTCACCGAACAAACTCAGCATCAGGTGAAATATCTCTGCCTGTGTGCTTTGTGTGCTTGTGCAGTGATCGGATCTGAGGGTGACCCAGCCTTATAGTGCATGAAGTGGACCGTCACATGCAGTTGACCACGTTGCTGGAACCTTGTCCGACATCTCTGATCTGGCTGACGTGAGATGAACAGACAGCGACTCCAGCTCCGGCACGGCAGTGGGACACTGAGCCCACCAGCTCCCATCTGAATGCCAAAGATACACAAATCACAAGACAATGAGGAAAAAAAAAAAAAAAACGACAAGTTTGTAGAACAGCAAGTGCAGAATTCGACACAGGTTGGCCACTCTTTACTATTATGAAAACAAATCACATCTGGAAGACCACCGTGGACTGTTATTCAAGGTACGATTTTTAGATAACCTAACTGTGCCTGTAGTATTGGTTCGTAGAAAACTACTTGAGCTAGGGCATTCAAATGTTTTAGGCTAAATATCTGGTACTACTGCTGTATGAATACAGATATTCTTGAGTGTAGTTTAGGATCATATAGAATGATGGATGCTTGAAGTCCCTAAAATATTTCGATTGACTGACAGTAGATTTGGAGGCCTGTGGAAACCACTATTTTGCAGGTAGGGGACTGACATTTTATTTACAGGGACATAATATTCTTTAAAACAGTCCAAATCAGGTTAATGGATTATGGGCCATATCCCCATATGATACTATAAACCAAATCAGCTTTTTTTAAAGAGCAAATTTCTGTTAATATTATATCCAAAATTTATGATGTTGTTCTCTCTGATTTGCCCCAATATAAATTTCAGAAATGCTCATATTTATGTAGTGTATCTTTCTTAATGGCACAGAATGACATGTAACGCAGTGGTGTGAACTCTTGCAAGGTTTCTTTTCTTTTTCTTTTTTCAAGAATAGCGCTGTGTGGCACCTGGTGTTGTACGCTGTTTAAGCTGTTTGTGTTCTCTTAAGTATTGGTCATTTGGTCAGAGATCAGTGTACAAACATTATTAAACTGCTTATATGGTGCGTGTATATATAATATGATAGCATATTAATGTTTGTCACTTTCCTCACTATAACCTTAACAGAAAAAAATCCTAAATTATCAATAGTATTTAAACTTTTTCATTAATTTACTGTTTTAAAATTTTGAATTGTAAACAAAAAATTTACATCATGTGCCCTTGTGACATGATTCATGATGTTGGATAATTTTGCAAGGCTAAATTAACACTACTTTCTTCATATTCTCTTGATAATACTTTGTATTTGATTACTTTAATGTGTTTGAATGAATAGGTTAAATGAATGAATGAATGAATGGATAGGTGGGTGTATTTGTATCGAAAGACTTAAATGCATCAAACCTGCCAGTTAGAAAATAATGAAGTGTTCTGGATTGAATATCTACTGTAATGTATGTAAAAAGCAATTATCTAAGAGACCTTACACCTTGTATTTGTTTATGTTTTGCTTTTTAGGCATAGACACATGGGGGGGGGGTCAGATACACATCAAGAGCATTTACTAGAACATTTTAAAACACAGTCCTCATTCTTCTCCTACTGACCTGTTCATTCGTGGCTCAAAGGCCTCCACTGTGTTCAGGTAAATGTTTCCATTGTGTCCCCCAACTGCAAACACTCTTCCCATCACAGTGGCGACCCCGACCCCTCCACGTGGGGTGGTGAGCTCTGACACGTACTCCCAGCGGTGCATTCGTGGGTCAAAGCGCTCTACGGAGCTCAGGGGCGAGTTGTCATCAAAACCACCTTCAGAAAATTTACATTTTATCACAAAAACCCTAAAAATCTCACAAAGTGCCATGTGTGCTGTAAGCCTGCATGAAATGCTGAGAATTCAAAACATCACACTCAGGCATAACAACTGTTGCTTTAAATAATTACCTGCTATTAACTGGGCAGTTATACAACAGTATTTCACGTATTCACAAACTATTTACTGGGCAAAATGTCACAGCAGACGCTTTAATGAACCTCACACAACTCTTTAAACTGAGGTGGTTAGGTACAAATCTTTTCCTTACACTTTGCAAATCAGTTACCAAACAGCTTTACAAAACATGAACTTTTGTCTGTCCTGATTCAGTTTTTGTGCATAAAACTGAAGGGTGTGTACATCAGACATGTGACCTGGGTTCACCAAAGAAGCGCCCAAGTAAGAGGAAGAAAACACTGACAAACTGCGTCATATAAAGTCAGTGTAGTTGCTGTCAGTGCAGTAAATTCCAACAGACATTATCAGAACGTCCAAGGGATCAACCTGTCATATTCCTCTTTACAGGTGTTTTGAATCCAGGAGAGAAATCTAATCCAATTCCTCTTACCCACTACATAGAGGCAGCCATTGAGTTTGCTGACTCCATTTCCAGCCCGACGCTGACCCATCTCACAGACCTCCGTCCACTTGTTGAGATGAGGATTAAACCGTTCCACACTGGAGAGTGACGCCACACCATCATTGCCCCCAACAGCATACACAAAATTCTGACAAGCAGAGAGTACAAAGTAGTTAGGTTGCTAAGTACATATCACATACCACTGCTCAAAAAGATTAAAGGGACACTTTTAAAATCAGAGTGTAGCATCAAGTCAGTTAAACTTCTGGAATATCGATCTGGTCAGGTAAGTAGCAGTTTCAGTTTCAGCTGCTTTGGTGTTAATTAAATTAGCAACAGGTCCACTAGATGGGCAACAATGAGACAACTCCAAAATCAGGAATAGTTTTACAGGAGGAAGCCACTGACATTTTTTCCTGACTGTTTTTTTTTCCTCACTAGTTTTGCTTTTGACTAGGGTCAGTGTCACTACTGGTAGCATGAAGTGATACCTGGACCCTACGGAGGTTGCACAGGCAGTCCAACTCTTCCAGGATGGCACATCAATGTGTGCCACTGCCAGATGGTTTGCTGTGTCTCCCAGCACATTCTGAAGAGCATGGAGAAGATTTCAGGATATAGGCAGTTACTCTAGTAAGCTGGACAGGGCCGTAGAAGGTCCTTCACCCATCAGCAGGACCAATATCTGCTCTTTTCTGCAAGGAGGAACAGGATGAGCCCTACAAAATTTCCTCCAGCAGGCCACTGGTGTGAATGTCTCAGACCAAACAATCAGAAACAGATTTTCACAAGGGCAGCTTGAGGGCCCAACACCCTCTATTGGGCTCACTGCCTAGCATCATTGAGTCCAACTGGCATTTGCCATAGAATACCAGAATTGTCAGGTCCTAGAGGTCTGTGCTTTTCAGAGCAGATTCACCCTGAGCACATGTGACAGTCATGAAAGGGTCTGGAGAAGCAGTGGAGAATGTTATGCTGCCTGTAACATCAGCGGTACCCTGACTGCCATTAGGTATCAGGATGAAATCCTTGGACCCATTATCAGACCCAGAGCATGCAAGCAGTTCCTGGAGGATGAAGGAATTGATGCTATTGACATGCTCGCCTGACCTAAATCCAATAAAACACCTCTGGGACATTATGTTTCAGTCCATCTGAGGATGCCAGGTTGCTCCTCAGACTTCCAGGAGCTCAGTGATGCCCTGGTCCAGATCTGGGAGGATATCCCCCAGGACACCATCCAGTGTCTCATTAGGAGCATGTCCTGATATTGTCAGGCATGCGTACAAGCACATGGGGGCTGCAATGAAACTTCGCCAAAACGGACTAGCCTGACGCATAACTTTTTCACTTAGATTTTTGAGGCATCTGTAAATTCAGCCCTCTGTAGGATGACAATTTTCATTTATTGACTTCTCTCTTACCCCCAATGCCACAGATCCAACTCCTCCTCTGGGGGTGTTCATCGGAGCCACGGCACTCCAGCAGTCACTTTCGATGTCATAGCGCTCCACGTCATTGAAACAGGAGTTGTCGTCCAGACCTCCAATAGCATATATAGGACCACCAAGGGCTGCCAGGGCTATGCCCCTCCTGAAAAACATGCATTCATGAAATATGCCATACAGCAGATGGTTCACAGTAAGAAAAAAAACAATTCCTTTCCATGTATCAGGAAAATTATACAATCACAAAAGATCTGACATTTTTGAATAAACTGACTTATTCGTTGACCACTAATCAACAATATGTAAGATATTTTTTTTCAATTATATACAACTTTGGCCATTTTATTCACAAAACAAAAAGGTTTTATCTGCAAAATCAAGCTTTAACTTGGTATTATAAGGTTCTATTATTTAATATCTCAAAACTGGTCAGAATGCAGATAGAACCTTATAATTCTAAGGGGACAATTTCTAAATCACTCCAACTTTTCTTCAGCAGCTGCACTGGGGCAATTTTTCCATTTGTACCTTTTGGTGTTCATGGAGGCTTTCATCATCCACTTGTTGGTGAGGGGGTCAAACATCTCCATGTTTCCCAAGTGTTCATTACCATCATGACCCCCAACAGCGTAAACCTTGCCTAAGAAAAACAAACAGTAAATAGACAGGGAGTTACGTTCATGTGATCAAACCAGCAATGGGGAATGATACCTTCTTTTTGTGTGTGTGTGTGTGTGTGTGTGTGTGTGTGTATATGTGAGAAATTTTACGCTGATATGCTGCACACTGATTAGCCAATCACTGATTAGCCATGCCTAATGTGCTGTTAGTATCAAGCACTAGCAACAGATCCTTAATGTCCAGTTAACTGGAAGGTGGCGCTGCCCTGGATCAGACTTGTTCAAGGTTCATCTGTTCATGGTTTGTTCCTCCTCAGAACACTTTTATCCAAAGCTCACCACCACCACTAACCAGGAGCATCCAACAGATCACAATATTGGTCTGAGACTGGTACATGTATGAGCAATCAGAACAAATTTTGCTCACATGGCCCAGGTTTGGTGAGTATTTTGTACTCTATTCTTTCTGCTTTTATGCCCAACATTTCACTGCTCTGTGTTCCTGTAGTGTTATTATATGAAACCCTTCTTACCTCCTACAGATATTACACCCACGTGACGCCGTCTGCTGTTCATTTCAGGGCCAAAGAACCAGCTGTTTTTGGTGATGGAGTAGCACTCGATGCTGCGAAATGGGTCACCAGAACCCCCCCGGCCACCCACACAGAACAAAACTCCTGAGGAAACGATTAGATAGAACAAATGGTTGGCACTCTGAGAACTTCAGGAAGAGGATGAAAAACACTTCAGCCAATATGGAAAACTTAATATAAATGAGAAGCTGTTAAAGTTTTGAAAAATGTATTTGAGTGTGAGATTCAGGGCTGTTATTTTTCATGGCAGCAACTATTAAATTTACCATCCACATCTGTGTGGAGGAGTAACACACACACACACACACACACACACACACACACACACACACACACACACACACACACACACACACACACACACGAAGCAGAAGAAGGCATTTGTTACTTTATACCAAGAGAATTCTCGAAACCTCTTAGAAGAAAAAAAACCATCAACAGAACACTGCTTTCACTTTTACACTGTTACATTCCTGTTATTAAAACATGTTTGCAGACAAATAAGACGTTTATTTGCCTGACCAAAGCATATCTCCTAGAAGCAAAATATAAAGTTTTTTGCTCCATTCATTGTACCTGCATGATGGCCGTGACTAGAACTTGTGACTCGTGACTAGCAAAGTACTCAGCAGCCATGAAACTCCTCTCTATTTCCCCTACAACATTTTGCATACAGTTCAGGTTTTGCCACTTCACGAAAATAACTGGGTGAGGGGATAATATATCTATTGTCCAGCAGGTTTGTCATTTTCCTGAAGCCTTTGTTACTTATCGTTTTGCAGACACACATCTTTGGCCGTATGGAATAGGATTGATGGTGATTTCAGTGCATCTTTGTGCACTGATGCACTGTACAGAGTTGATTTATGGACACCTGAGGTGATGTTGGACAATTGATAGAAAGATTTCTATCTTGACTTGAATAAAAAAAACAAACAAAAAAAAAAACACCTGCCTACAACTGCAGATTTGAGGAGCTATGTCCAGAAAAATTCTCTTTCCATACAGTATGTTGAGCTGATGCCACCATGCATCACTGTGATTGGCCCAGCTCTTTTGTGCAACTGGCTAAGTCTCTGAATTATATTACATATGTATTTGATTTACATAAACCAAAGTATTAACTGCAGTTTGAGAGGGCCACACATGACATTTCACTTTGCAATTTAAATGGGACCCTGGATCTGTAACATCATGTGAAATTGCAAAAAACACTTGATTTTATATAAGTGTGCTTTTACAATAATAAGGAAATGTGTTGAATATTGTTCTAAATGCCATAAAACAAAAACTTGCTACATCACAGCAGAACACCACCATACAAGAACTACCTGCAGTGTGCTTCCGGGGTATGGTGCGGACTGAATATTCAAAGTCTGGAACCACCTTATTGCTGAGGTGCAGGTGGTAGTTCCTGGCTTCATCCATCAAGTCACGACAGCTCAGGTTACCTTTGATCATCTCGTCTTTTGCCACGGTTCCAGTCAGAAACTCTACTGGTAGTAGGGGTAGGCGCACCTAAAGGAGAGACAAATATACATGCGGGTTTTAAAGTGATTACATAAAGCTGTGAACATATATGTAACACTAATTTCACTCACATTCATGCAGCTAAACATTCAGGTAATCAGTAAACCATGTCATAAAGTCTGACCTCTGACATATATTCATGAAATACAATACTAAAAAAAAAACAAAAACAAAAAAAAAAACTCTCCGTGTGCATTCTCGAACCTGAGACATGATCTGGTCCAGCCAGGCCTCGTGATGCTGTGGGTTCGCTTTCAGCCATTTCACTGCTGCATTGTACACCTGTGTCTCGGAGTGGATATTGAGGTCGCTGGAGGATAGTAACGTACGCAAGTGTTGGGGTGATACACATGTGAAGTCCTCACACTCCACTACCTCTGTGAAATGCTCGCAGGCGTAGCGGTCAGCCATGTCCATCAGGTCCACGCGATTGTGGCTCTCAGCGAATGTTCGAACTGCCAGGCAGTTGGTGGGGTGAAAGTGAGCCTTCATGTATTCACAGCAGGCTCTCGCCACCAACTCAACCTAACAGAAGCAGGCAATAAAGCACCGCGACACATTATGATTTGTATTACACAATTCGGTGTCTTCCTGGTTATAAATTGTCATTATGCATTAATATGCTAAATCAAGGTTTAGGCATAACTACACTTGAACTGCAGGACAACTCAGTCTATGTTATAATAAACTGTTAATGCTCATTGTGTTCGTTTACCTGAAGGATACAAGCAGCATAAAGCAATGGCTGGACATTGTCCACAGTTAAGGTGAGCTTGGAGGAGTAAGCAAAATGCACCAGGTCCTGGATGGCATCTCCATCAAAGTCCTTAATCTCTATCAGTTCCTGCTTGGCTTCAGACATCTCTGACAGGAACATGGCCCTGAAGAAATAAAACAGTCACTTAGATGAAAACAAAGCACCAGGTAATATTTAACAAAAAGAAAAACAATGATGTAACCATGCAGAAACATACTTTGAAAACAGTACACTTTCATTCCAATTCTTGTGTAATCTGGTGAACCTCAACCTTTTGTCCCTGGAATGGCTTCATGACAGCCACCCTTCTGAGACCATTTCTGATGAGGCTTCAGTGAACAGTAGATGGATCAACTGAAGAGCTAGATGCATCTCTCAGGTCCTGTGTCAGGTATTTGCTAGAATTTTTTTCTATTTCTTAAGGACATGACTTTCAGATACTGTTTATGTGCTGCTGATAATCTATTAGGCCTGTTGTATATTTATTTGCCTTCCACTCACTGAGACTCCTCAGTTTGTTTGTTTTTTAAGGACACACCACACCATGCAGAGATACCAAGTTTTTTGCTAATAGCTCTTTGGGAAGCCCCTTGCTGGTCGAAAAATAAAATTTTAAGCCTGTCAAACTGTTATCTTTGGCATTTTTGTAGATTCAACTAAAGAACTGGGAACAATTTTTTTTAACAGGCTGCTAATAACAAAGTGACTAAAGATACAATTTAAAATTGGTTAATTCGCCTTGAGATGAGTCTGCTTTGATTTGACGCTTAAAAAAAAAATTGAATGAATGCCAAGTTGTCTTATGTGTAGACACAACACTGGTTCATCCCTTATACACACACACACAAATAGTGAAATATTGTCCTTTTGTCATAAATTCTATATAGCCAGATTTCTTTTCATCAATCCAATAAATCACCAGAAGTTTCCTTTGGGTGAACATACCTGAAGTAAGGAATAACACAGGCCAGCACCAGCTTGTGGCATGGTATCAACCTACTGCCAACCTAAAAAAAATAAATAAATAAATTGAAAAAAAAAAATGTCAGAAACAAAATATAGGGCACACTTTGATATTGAATAAATTAGGGCCACAAAACTAATAAAATTATAATCTCAATCAAGATTTTAGCTTCCCAGTTAGTAAAAATACTAAAAATCTGTGCTCCACCAATTGAACACAAAGCAAACAAACAAAAAAAACTCAAGCGTTCCCTAAATCGATGCCTGCATGTGAGAATCACAGTTGTTCTCTTTACTGTGCAGCTTGAAATTTCCTGGACTAGTGTGGATGAGTGAGACTACTTTAAAATACAGACAACAAAAATCAAGCGTCTGGCACAGCAGAAGTTGAAGTTCTTTTATTTTGATGCAAAGATTTGTACATTAGCAGGAATGTAACATGGATGTTAAAGTAGTTCTATGTTTATGTGAAAGTGCAATAAAAACTTTTTTGTCACTAAAATCAATGTATAATAGTTACAAATCATGATCTCAATACTGATCAAAACAATTGTATAGCACTAACCTAAATATGCTATACAATAATGCTTACCTTGAGCTGTGTTATTGGCATTTTTTCAGAAATGTAGAATAGGCCAATCTAAAAAAAGTTATCTTTATAAACCTGCCTTCGAGCTGACATTACGAGACACAAAAATCTCAGCTAAAACAAGTTAAAAAAAAAAAAAAAAAAAAGAATCTTTCTTGAATCCAGACATAGAGGCCCACCTTCAATGTGACATCACAGAGCTCCCCCACTTCATAAAAATGCCGGAGGGAGTTATGGAAGTCCCTCCAGGCTTCGTGAGCCTCAAAGACAAAGGACCCGTCAGGCTCACATTCTGCTTTCGATGTCCTGTTTGCAGGCCGCTTCTCCTTGGACTTCAGCTGTTTGGCATGGTCTGGCACCACATCCCCTGGTGCCATAACAGGCTACAGGAAACAACACCTACAAGTAAAAGCAGCAGCAGGTAAACACAATCATATTCACCCCATTTGGCCCAATTTTTTTGTGTGTGTTTTAACAAAACACACATTTTAACTTGATTTCAGATCATTTTATTCTAAAATAACTGCAAATGTTTAAATAATACATCAATGAAATGATGCTAAATGATGCTGTCACTACTATTAAGAGAACTGCAAAACAGAGAATCTCCTCTCTTTTCAATGAGTCTTTTGAAGCGTTTATCAATCTAAGGTTTCATCATTGTGGACGTGTTCATCTTTTCTCGGTCGCACTGCAGTGTCAGTATTGTTGGGTCTAATTATAGCCCATACTCAACAATAATAAGAAGGGCAAATTTTAAATTCCACTGACTCATACAAGAACAATTAGCAGGCAACAACTGCAACTCATCACAAATAACATTCAGCAAGCATCAATGGAGGCAGCAAAGGGGAAGTTGGGGATGAGAGACATGGCCTGCCAACTAAGCAAGTTTTCAATATTCCTCCCCCTTTTTAGTGGTACTTCTTTACTATTTCAGTAAAATATAGGAAAACCAGTTTCCTAAAACACATAGGCCATGCTTTAAAAAAGAAAACCCACAAAAAAACCTACCTATTGCTGAATCTGATGAACAATTTCCACAATCGATATGTCTCTATTTAAGAACAGAAAGTGAGAGTAGACAGCCGGAGCCTAAAGCTCCACCTACGCCTTACAGATGATGCACTGTCTCTCTTTTTTTAAGCTATGCCTCTGACACTGAATAGCCTCAGTGTATCGCCCCCTCATCACTAGTCCTCTCAGCTAAAAGAGCAGAAAACATCAAGTCCCATCATATGCACTGGTGATCAAAGGCAATCCCCCACTTCTTGTTCTACTTTTTAGGCTCGTGAATAGGAGTCAACACATGTAGAGATTCCGTAATAGCCGCTTTATTTAAGAGCAAAAGCTCGGTCGGCCTAAGCACTTTGGGAAGTCTTAAGATGCTAAGATCATCAGACTGCGCTCAATTATTTATAAAAAGGAAGTGGAGTGTGAGAGTCAATAATTTAACAACAGATGCAGCGCAGAACTACTGCTCAGAGTGCACACTGAAGGACAGTAACAAACCACATTTTTCCACACAACTGCAGGTGTCCCAACAGAAAAATTGAGATGCCAACTGAGGAACTAGCCCACCCAGTTATGGTACAGAAGTACACAAAAGACCGTCATGCTCTTCCAAAGACCTAAAGTTGTCATTTTAAATGATTTCACCTGCTTTATTCTTCTTTATAAACTGTCTTTATAAATATTTAATGGGCAACACTGAGGCCTGAAGACAGAATTTCATTCCACTGCCTGTAAATGTGAGGCAAAGAACAAGATCCTTGAATTCTACCTCCAAGGGAACACTGCAACTGTCCTTAATGATGCCAAATGTTGTGCTCTCCTTGTCATTACCTATCTAATAAAGCTGATAGCAGCACACTGAGTTCATATTTTAAGAGACTGAGGCTCAACCAGCTCTTGAAAATGCCTAATAAATGTCATAGGGTCCATGTGCCCTGTACAGTGTCATCTGCACTGAATCTGCATTTATCGTCTTCTCAATAACCATGAATATCATTTATCACACCTCATCAACACCTATAAATTACTGTCTACATTTATCAGATATTACATCTTGTACAAGTCCCACTCTTTAACCTGCTGCACCAAATAAAGGAAACACTGAATTAACGCTGGCGTTAAAGTATACAGACTAGGGCACGCAAAGTATTAATCAATATGTAATGAAGATTTTTTTGTCAGCTAATATTTGACATAAAGGTTGAAGCCTAAACTAACTTAAATAATAATCCTAGCTGTTCCGTGTGAAGGACTTTCAGAATTCATCTAAGTGTTTTGAGGTGTGGACTTGGAAATTACCACAGCTAAACTGTTAAACTCGAGCAAAACAGCCGACAAAAAGTGAACTGTCGCCACACATTCAACCAAAGGTCAACAATTAGTGAAGCGAGGCAGGCATCGTTATGGGCTAGTCGCCACAGTATTAGCATCACTTGTTACACAACACATGCTCATTTGCGTCTTAGAAACCAGACAAAATGAAACGACTCTGCTGAACACGACAAATTTAAACAAGGCGAGCAGCAGATTAGTAGTTAGCTTGTTAAAGCTAAAAGCAGCTACTAGGCAGATTAGCATCAGCATGACAGCTAATGTTACCTGACAGGAAACGGACAGGACGAAAGCACAAATTTAGCCATTTAAAAAAAAAAATGCAGAACGGTACTAATTACAATAAATAAACGACAGTAAGGTACGATAAATTTGAAAGAAATACCTCATGTCGTAGCAAAAGTTAATATACCGGCTTCATTGAGGGGAACGCTTTGCTGCTTTGCACTGGCACATTTGTTGTGATTCCAGGTGCTTCATGGGTATTGTAGTTTCAAAGGAGGACTCCAAAAGCAGCAGGACTTAATGTAGTGCTGTGTGCCTTAAATTTCCCACACAGACCTGCCTCTTGTCTCTGAGATACTGAGACATTAACTTTGATGTCTGATATATAAGACATTCAATTTGACACTGATAGCTAAAAATATCAGTGTCAAATCATTTACAGCTTTACTGTACCAGTTTAACGGTTGTGAAAGCATCTAAAAAGCAGCACACAAAAACGTTACATCGATATAACAGCGTAACATAAGAAGCGAAACACCATCTTTGTCTGCTTGAACACACATTCCAGCAGTTAACACATGTTCAAAATAAGGCCCTAAAGTGGGGAGCAATATGCAAAGTAAGGAAATTTAAGATTGTAATTATTATTATATAACTATATGGGCCAATAAAATCTTACATAAAATCACGCATCAACACCTTTGCACCCTGAAGAGTTCTCTTTACTATACACCAGTGTTGCGTCTGCATATTTACACAACACCCTGTAAACGGGTCATGAATGTTTCATACACAAAACATTTTATATACACAACATTTAAAAAATCATTTATAAGACCCAGTCTAACACATAGTATAAATATTAAGAACACTGAATTTAATGCAGTTAATACTTTACTGTGGATGGGTTTAGATCAGATCTTGTACTAAAGCAGGTAAGTCACAGTATTGTAGTATTGTAGTATCCTATTTTTTCGAGCAACCTTTTAATTTAATGTATAACATTAAAAATATATGGTGAATAAAAATGACACACAACTCATATAAAAACATTTACACAATTATCAAAGCTCATTTATTCAAAATTGTGTTAATTATGCTGTTTATCCACTGAAAAAATACATCAACATACTATATAAGTTTTACAGTCCACTTAAAGGATGTACAATTTTTTTATTTTTTACACAGCCAAAGTTCAGCCAGCAGCAGCCAGTTAATACAACACAATGTCCTTTTCGTCCTACTTGTGCTGCTTCCTCTTCTTTAGGAGGGCCTCTCGTAGAGCAATCTAGATTTAAAACCACACACAAAATATTTTTAGTTGAAATGCCAACGTTGTTTCCTGTTTATAGTCAATAAAAATGAAATAGGTGTGACTCGCCTGTTTCTCTCTGAAGGAGCGTTTGCCTTTAGTTCTGACGTTCTGACTGTGCCTCATCATCATGAAGTTCTTATTTCTCCTCTTCTCCTTGTTGCTGGTGCTGGCGTGTGGGTTTAGCTTGGTCCGCTTCTTGATAAACTCCTTCCGGTCTGTCCGTCCCGCCTAGGAAATCAAACACATCATCAGAGGGGAAACGACTGGCCCGTTTGTCAACTGGTTGCCTGGCACAGTTTTTTGTTTAAAAAAAAAACAAAAAAAAGCATTTTTTTTATACATTTTTTAAATATATAAAATACCTTCTCATTGCTTCCCAGAACTGTTCGGATCACCCCCCCACTTTAGAATCACAATTTATTTACCATTGCTGTTGCCAGTCGTGTTTCCTTGTCTGTTTTTGGTTTCTTATGGAGTCTCTCAATATCTCTCAATGTCAGCAGCTCCCTTCTGGAAAAAAAAAGACACAATAAGATGGCTGTCATTATCAACAAACTAATCAGCACAAAGGGCCACACACTAAATTCAAGAGACTGCAAACCTGAGGGTAAAAATATTCTTAGGAATGATCTAATGATGATACACTTTTTTTATGTAAATCATGCACTTCCTCGTGTTCATGGTTCATATCATGTTCTCACTTTTCTTTCTCATCATCACTGTCAATATTCTTCCTCTTCTTCCCTGGTGCAGCATTGACCTCTTTGGCCATCTGGACCAGACTGATCTTCTTGAAGTCATCTTGGGTCAGGAGCCTGCTGGCGCTGACCGCCGCTGCCTTGGCTTTTCTTTCTTCAGCTGTCATACTTTGAATCTTCTCCACCTGATTTAAAAAAAAAACAAAAAAAAAAACCCAGCAGTTTTAAATTAAAAACAGTCCTACTATGAATAATGAGGTTTCTATCAAGCTTTTTTTTTCTCTTTAATCTCACCACTTCTCCTGTATCTTCATCAGATGAGTGATGAACATCCACCCACTCCCCGTCTTCATCATCATCACTGATACTGGCACTCTCCCAGCCGTCTAGTTATATAAAACAAGGCAAATATATTATTCATACATTCTCGCGACATACATACATAGAGCGAGTGCAGGGGGATGTTACAACAGCAGCTAACCTTCGTCCTCCTCTCCCTCTTTGTTCTCCTCCTCCACCTCCAGGACTTCAGCTCCAGGGATGTAGTCTTTAGCCTCGAGCTCCCCGTAGTCTTTGATTTTGGCCTCTGCTGATGCCGCAGTCGGTCTCCCCTAGACAACAAGTAGGGTTTATACTTACAGACATGTCGCTTGAACTATTCTAGGAACTGGAAAACATTTATGAATATTTAACATCCTATTCGCAAGAACTGGCTGTTCACCAGTTTCTCTCCTTTGTACTTCTGTAAAGTACTATATTAAGATCAATGTTATACTAGCAAAGTTTACCAATATTAATTCTACTCGACCCTTAGGTAGTCAAGAAAACACACCATCTCACACTTTTTATACAAAAACACGCATGATGAACCATAACTCACTCATATGTTCATATGCTGACATGATTTACTCATCTAAAATATATTTTTCCTCACTTTGTTACATAACATCAAATTGGAAGGAAACGCCTCGTTTTTGAAAACGTTTTTAAGGTCATGTAGCGTTCATATTAAGCTCACCCTGTCCTTTTTGTGCAGCATCTGTGGATTAAGACTCCTGAACAGCTGGATCAGCCCTCTGGCAGACATCATAACATCTGAAAATAAAGGCAGAGCACATTGTGTAAACATAAATAAAAGGCTCAAAACACAATAATTTGATGATGATACATCTAAACAAATTGAGCAATTACTTACTTTTGTCTTTGTGGGTCTTGTATTGGGACAGATCCTGCAGAAGGTCTTCATTGATGGCGAGTGGACAGCGTGCTGCCACCTCCCTGATGGCATTGAGACTGAAGCACACATAAAAAAGCCAAATTTATTATAAAACTCTAGAGTGATACGGAAGTGGTAGCTACATGAACACTACATACAGTTGTTACAACCAAGGTATGCAGAAGAGCATCTCTGGCTGCACAGCACAGAAGAAGACCACACTGGGTGCCACTCCTGTCAGCACAGGAAACTGAGGGTACAGTTCACACAAGGTCACCAAAATTGGACAATAGAAGATCAGAAAAATGTTGCCCAGTCTCCATTTCTGCTGCGACATTCTGATGGTAGGGCCAGAACTGGGCACAACAGAAAGCATGGATCCATCCTGCTTTTTATCAACAGTTCAGGCTGCTGGTGCTGGTGTCATTCTGTGGGGGATATTTTCTTGGAACACTTTGGGCCCCTTAGTACCAACCGAGCGTCCGTATATGCAACAGCCGACGTGAGTATTGTTGCTGGCCATGTCCATCCCTTTATGACCACAGTAAAACCATTTGTTTCCAGCAGGAAACAAATGGTTTCCTGCTGGAAACAAATTTCCTGCTGAAAACATTACAAAGATCTACACTTACCCCACAGTCATGACCTCCCCAGAGTTTCTATCTGTCACAAAGTTGTTGGCAATGGTCATGATCACAGGTTCAATGATCTGCAGGTGTCAAAGGATGGACAGTGTTAAACTACTATATTAAATCTGCTTTTACTACTGAGTAAATGTGAGCGGTACCTCAGGGGGAACAAGCTGGTGGGAGGCCTGAGCAGCACACAGGAGAATCTTTGTCACCTCTGCAAAGATAGCAGGTAGTTAGAAAAGTCTCATGGACAAATCGTTTCACATGAAAATTCAAATTTAAATATTTTCCTAGCTAGTAGTGCCATGTATTGATCTAGATTGTTTTGAGGTGGGTTGCCCAGTTGTGGATATATTGGCTGCAGAGATGTCTGCCTTCTGTTGAAAATAATGGAAGCAGATCGCACTCACCTTGGACCGCTTAACGTACTAAAGAAATGCATTTGAAAACTTCTGCTCAAATAATCATGACCTCAGAAATGAAAGGAAATGTTTCTACTAAATTACACCACCCAACTAAAGTCAGTGTGAACCTAAGTTTACTCATCTGAAAGAGGACATCAATGTTTATGTCTCGTCTACCTGGTAGACACTCCAGTACAAAGAGACATTGCTAGTGAGTTTTTTTTTTTTGCCCCTTTGATCACTATAAAACAAGAGGCAATTATTTACATTTTACTCAAGAGAAGGCAGCAGGTATCTCCAGATGGAAAGCCAGTACCAGGGCAGAGAGAAAAAAAAAAAAACATCTGTTCCTTTAACTGTAGGTTATTTTTACCTCTCTGATGGGGCTGAAGGAATCTCTGCATGAAGGGATAGAAATTAAAGAGGAAGAGCTGCAGAAGGAAAAGAACACCAAGTGTTTACTCACTAGAAAAACACCAGATACCTCATTGATGCTTCAATAGCTGCTATTTAAAAGTGGTGTTAGTTAGAACCAGTACGTTTTATCAGGACTGAATGGTGCATTTAAACAGGTTAATCTGATTTGAATAAACTCATTTACAAAACCAGAAGAGTCACCAACCTCGTGAATTCCAACCAGTCGGGATATGAGCTCCATCATCATGATCTTCACCTCAAAGCGTTCTTTTGAGTCTTCCAGCTGCTTTAAAAGCTTCTCGGAGAAATCTTAAGTCAAAAATATATTTGTATGATACAGTTCTGTAAATGGAAGCCCAAAAGACCTTGAGAGAAATTCTGAGTGTTGCATTTGTTGTGATGTTGTAGAATGAGCTACCTTGAGGATCGTGAATTAGGTGAATTGCAGAGAAATTAAAAACTTCTGCTTTCTTCTTCTTTTTGTGTTTCTGAGAGAAAACATGAGGGAAAAGAGGTAACCAACCATTCGTCCTAACACAGCATTACATAAGTATTTCTCTCAATACTGCCTTATATGTGTCTCATGTATTCTTATCTTATCTTAGAAGAGAAAACAGTGGCACCTTGAGGACTTTCATAGCCTTTTCCAGCTTCTTCTTGTTCTTGGTGGTTTTCTTGCCTGTGGAGAATCTCACCATCAAATCTCTCGCCGACACTCCCTCATTCTGAAAACCAGACCAAATATTACTCAATATTGCACAACGAAGCTAAACCACATTTGTCTGTTTCCAACGCATTCTGCCTTAGAATGAAAATTTTAAAAAGCTCCTCTAGAGTGCATCAAAAGAATCATCATCTAAATCTACTAACTTTATCTTTACTACTTACCTCTGATTCTGAATCGCTGTCATTTTTCTCGCCATCATCTGTTCCCAGAAAGAATTTAAGGCCTGCCACGAGGATCTAAACAAGAAGAGCAGCTGGTCATGATCTATGATGTTTCCACTTACTCAGGATCATAAGCAAAGTATTGCTTTCATACCCCCAAAAAATATACCTTTGTCACTTTGGAGAAGCACGCTGTTGTGATAACATTAACTGTTTTGGCATCATTCCTGCAACATAAAAACAATTACGTAATTATCAGTAGCCATAAAATAACAGCTTCAACATTTTTGTTTCACTTCAAACCCACCATATGTTCCTTTTGTACAGCTCCACCATCACATCTAATGAGATCTTTGCTGCTATTGGATTACTGTCTCTCAGCATGGTGTACATGAAGTTCTGTAACATCTGTAACAAATGACAGCACAATAGTCAGTGGATAGCATTTTACAGATGTTTTATCAAACAATAGTAAAGTGCCCAGCAGCTGTGTGCTTACTGTGTTGATCTTGTTGTTTTTGTGTTTCGCATTGATGTTTTTGATATCTGCTACAATGTGTGTGTACAGCGTCTGTGGAGAGAGAAACACACACATTTACACGTGGATCTGAAAGGAACAAAACAAACAGAAGCAACTGGAAGAACATCCCATTAGTAGGTCTACAGAAATGCTAACACCAGAAGGGCAAGTCCACAAATCAAAGTTAGAAACTCACCAGCCGCTTTGTTAGGTACACCTGTTGAAATGCTTGTTAATACAAAATCTAATCTGCCAAGCTAAATGCATTTAAGCACGTATACATGGTTTAAACTACCAGAAGCAATAGCAAGATGTATCTAATAAAGTGCCTGGTGAGTGTATGTTGGCCAATATACACTAATATGGAAATTGCAGCACATGCAGAGAGTATTGTACCATCACAAATTAGCAAACTGTGGTGGAGTGTTAACCATGACTTTTTCTATAAGGTTACTTATTTCAAATTCCTGAGTTTAAAAATAGTTTAAAAACCTTTAAAACCAACTAAATCTATCAACAGAACACAATCAAGCAGCTACTGTAACTTTTTAAAATTCAGAACAGCTATGTACATGCTGAGCCATTCTTTCAGTTCCTACTGGTACCACAAGGTGGTGTGGTGACTCAACCAGACAAGTCATTAAAATCACATTCATATTTACAATAGCAGTCTGTGGAAAGCCGAAACCTTGTAAAGAGAAGGGGCAAAAAATATGACCCCATCATTTTCTCTTTTTATTGCTGCTCTAGCATACTGTATGAATACATCACTAATGGTTCGCACACTCAATATCAGTCTAGCTCTAGGGCAAAATGTCCACATTTTCACCCAGACACAATTTTTCTCTAATCACTATAAATAAAACTATCTATGTAAGCTGACAACAGCTTCACAGATTGCTCTCTCAAAAGACTGAGAAATATGTAAGCATGGGAAAGAGCTGAGTCTTACCTTCCTGAGCAGCTTGTCATGACATCGTAGCAGCTCAAAGAAGAGCTCCAGGAGGCCTGAGGGATCGATCAAATCTTTATTCCTCAGAAGGATCAACGCTTTGCAGAAGGTCTGAAAAGGACAGCAGAAACACACATAAACCATTTAGCAAAACTAAAGTGGCGGGTTGAATGTGGATATTGGTGTAGTGACTAGAGGTGTGACTGCGGTTAGAAGCCATGGTTATGGTACCAAAAATTTAAAGGATCTAAATAAATTCAAGTTGTGTCTGTGTCAGTTGTGTCGGATACTTAGCAAATAAACTTTCATATGACGTAAGAATGTAATGAAACTTTTTATCAAAGGGAAATTGTGATTTTTTTTTTAGGACATTGAGGACATTGAGTCTAAAATTAGCTGGCACAATGTTGCTTAGCCACCTCCTATCAACTGTCTGTAAACTGATCAACTGATCATCAGTTATTTTTACTTGTGTTCTCTAGTTACATGTGGCTTTTATGTTCATTGAAAGTTATTTTGTTATTGTTTTCAAGGAAGTTCTAAATAACTTGTTTGTTTTATTCACGTAAACCATATCATTTGATCCAGAAATAACAATTTTATATCTGTAAATGAACCGTGTAATTTTGTACCCTAGTAGTGACATAGTCTCACCATTCGCAGGTCTGGCTCCAGGACTGTGTGGTAACTCAATAATAACTCAGACAGCTCTTTAGGAAACGTGGAGAGCTGCTGGGAGTAGCAGTGGCCAACCTGACGGGCAAAGAATACTTTTATTGAGACAACTCTTAAGAGCCAGGACTGTCCACTACCCCAAAAACCAAAAACCAAAAAACACCTGGTTATACCTGAGCAAGAAACATGACGAGGTCCGCCAGCTCCTTGTTCGGTTTGTCAGGCTGAAGCTTGAAGATCTGCACATTGGACTGATAGTGTCGATACTGCTGCAGAAACTGTGGACGAACACAAGAGCATTAGATGAGTAAAAGCTTCCAATCCCCATAACAAGTCTAGCGGCTAATGCGTTTAGCAGTGTTGGCTAACAACACTCACCTCCTCTACGTACGACTGCGGATCTCTTTTTATGAGGTTCTGAAGTTGAGGCAGATTGTTTGGGAGTTTGTTGTTTTGTCGCCCGGACATGGTTTAAGATTGTATTGTACTGTATATAATGGAGAATAATGAAAAATAGCACTATTTTTTACAGTGAAAGCGTGGCCAATGTGTACGCTGCCATTTAATTTGAGGTGGGATCCAAACGTCACGTCCGGCCATACCGTCGTCACTTCTGTTTTCCTCTTTGAAGAAGAGGAAAAAATAAATAAGTAGGCAATAAATAAATAAATGTTTCAGGAAGAGAAATGTGTCCGATAAAATTAGATCTTTCCAACGCTATTTAATTGACATTTAATTATTTACAGATTTATTTAACGCATTTATTTAGACAAGTCCCCAGCGGTCTGCAGTGGTGAAAGAACTACTAATTTTTTTTTTTTTACTTAATTATTTACTTAATTAAAAGTAATATCAACACAAGACAAGAAATACTTTTTTAATGCCAAACTTTGGAAACTATTTAATTTTACCAGTTGACATAATGAAAGAATATTAATAATAATAAACAATAATAATAAAGCCTGCGACTAATGGTGTAATTCCTGTAGAATTAAATTGAATTTCCATGTATTTTACCTGAAATTACAATGTAATTATGTTTACCTACAAAGATTTAGCAGTAGATGCACTAGAATGAGGGATTAATAAGTCAAATTTTTACAGAAAAGAAGAAAAATAATTAAACAGTAAGTATAACTACAATATAATTACTGTAATTATACTTCAACTATAATTATTTTGGTGCAGTGAGCCTGTATAAGAGTAACTATACTGTCAGTAATTTTTAAGTGGTGCATAACTTCAGGTATTTTTCAGGAAAGGAGACTCAAACTACACTGTAATTCTCACAGTAGAAAAGTCATTCTCACTACTTTTGATGCAGTTTTCAAATCAGTAGCACATTTCCCCGCCCACCTTAGCCTTGTTTTTATTGCACAATGCTATTGTTTCTATTGTTCCACTGCTAAATATATTAATTACTGTGTTGATGCACTTTTTTTTCAAATATGTATGACAACTGGGATAGGCTTCAGCCGATTTGCTTCAAGGTCAGATGTGTTGTGCGTTCAGAGAGTCTCTTCTGCATACCTTGAAGGAGCGTGAAGGAGGCAACAAGGTATTTTCACCCAGAAAACTGCTGCTCACTTTCTCAATAGAGAGTGTTGTGTGGGAAAATCCCAGTAGGTCAGCAGTTTTTGAAATACTCAGACCAACAACTGTGCCACTTTCACTCACCTTTCTTCCTGATGCTCAGTTTGAACTTCAGCAGGCTGTCTTGACCGTATCTACATACCTAAATGCTTTGACTTGCTGACTTGTGATCGGCTGATTAGATATTTACATTAATGAGCAGTTGAACAAGTGTACCCAATAAAGTGGCCGAATGTGTGACTTTACTGAACTATACAGTAGTTGGTGCTATGTTCTCAGATTGTATATATTTTTTGTTTTCTGATGCATATAGTTTTATGAGTATCACTTTGCTTTTCTCAATTTCAGCTATTTTATAAAGTTTCAAATAAATCCTTCACATTTCAATTTTGTATGTGAACACTTTTACTCTGCTTGAGGCACACATTATTGTAGTACTCTTTCCAATGTATTTACACTGTATTAATACATTGTATGTTTAGGGACAAGGGCTGTATTATGTAGTATTTTAGCCTAGCCTTTTTTTCACCTTTTTATTATGCATTATATTGGTGTGCATCATGGATATTTTACTATTCAGTGCCCTCTTATATTACATATAGAAATATGATAAGGACTGTTCTTCCTTTCTAACAGTATATAGGCCCATGTGATCTCCTAATAATGGAACCAAACCTTATTCGATTTTTTTTTCTTTCACAAACACTGTTCAACCATCAACCAGTTTTCAAAAGGACTGTGAGGAAACCACTACTTATTATACTACCTATAATAATAATAATATATTATTTTTATCTGGGAGTTGCCTTTCGGCAAGACAGATGCATTGTATTATAGAGGATGATAGCATGTGGCATGAAAGATTTCCTGTATCTGTGCTTGTGGCAGTGGAGCTGAATCACTCTGCACCACTTCCTGCCTGTCCAGGAAGTGGTGCAGAGGGTAGTCAGGATTATCCATGATGGACAGTTTTATCAGTGTCCTCTTCTCCACCACAGCTCCACCGCACTCAATCATACAGCCAGCCTTCCTAATCAGTTTATTCAGTCTGTTGCCACCAGCTCCAATACTGTTCCCCCAGCAGACCACAGCAGAGTACACTGCACACATCACAACTGACTGGTAGAAAATCTCCTTATTGTTCTTCCAGTTCAGCCTGTTGTTGATGTGGACATGCACTCCACTACATCAGCATGCTGCCCCAAAGCCAGCCCAAGGTTTTATGCAGCCTTAAGCAGAATCTAATTTGGGGCCTCGCCCCCAGTTACATGCTTTATTTGCAAAAACAGACAAAAAACAAAAAAAAACAAAACAAACAACTTTCTTGATTTCCAGTGCAATGGTTCAAAAGCATGAATATGGAGGACCATTTCCTCAAAACTGATCACCGAACATTCTCTTTCAGGATTTTCCGGTAAAGAGCAGAATTCATGGTTTCATCAAATACAGAAAGCTATCCGGGTCCTGAAGCAGCAAAGCAGTCCCAGACCAGCACTGCGTTCGACTGTTGGTATGATGTTCTTTTTATGAGATGTAACAGTACACAAACCTTCCAAAAAGTTCCGTTTTTATCTTGTCAATCCACGGAATATTTTCCCAAGGTTTTCGGGATCATCAAGATGTTTTTGGCAAATGTGAGACGAGCCTTTGTGTTCCTTTTGGTCAGGAGTGGTTTTCTCCTTGGAACTCTCCCATGGATGCCATTTTGTCCAGTCTTTCTTACTGTTGAATCATGAATTCAACTTAACTGAGACTAGTGAGGCCTGCAGTTCTATATATGTTGTTCTGCATTCTTCTGTGACCTCCTGGATGAGTCGTCGATGTGCTCTTGGAGTAATTTTGGTAGGCCGGCCACTCCTGTGAAGATTTACCACTGTTACAGATTTTCTCCATTTGTGGATAATGGAAATAGAAATAGCTCTGAAACCTTTTCCACACTAATCAATGTCAACGACTTTGTTTTTCAGCTGCTTCTTTAGATTGTGGCATGATATTTTGCCTCCTTCACTTTGTCAGACAGGTTCTAGATAAGCCAAAAATGTGGTTAATCACAGTTAATTCATTACCTGTGATTAACATAGGGACAGGTAGATTTTTTCCCTTAATAAATTAACTCAAATAAAATTAAATTTCATTTAAAATTTGCATTTTTTCATTTAGTCAGTTATCTTTGTTTAATATTTAAATGTTTGATGATCTAAAATATTTAAGTGTGACAAAAATGCAAAAAACTGAGAAGTAGGAAGGTGGCAAATACATTTTTATAGCACTGTATGTGATTTAATGACTAAAGAACATTTATTTTTAAACAAGATAAAAATGACAACGATAAATTAAAAATGAAACATAACAGCTGTTCATTGAGATAGGGAGAAAAGCAGGAAGATAGAGAGGGAGGAAGCAAGATATGAAAATAAGGAGTGCAGAAGATGGAGAGAAATATCAAGGGATTTGGCAGAACGTTAGCAGGGGGTGGGATGGAGTGAGGAAGGCAGTGAGGGAGAAAGACGAAGAGAGGAAGACAGATGGAAGAAAGACAGGAAGAAAGATTAGGAGGGGGTGGAAGACGGGAAGTAAAATAGAGAGGGCGTAAGCAAGATAGGGAGACATGAAAATAGGGATGAAGATAATGAAGATAGTGAGGATGATTAGGAGGAAGCCAGGAAGTGAGAAAGACAGGGTGGGAAATAGGCAGGGAGAGGGGAAGATAGAGAGCAAAATTAAGAGGGAGGGAGAGTGTGAGTGAGGAATTCAAGAAGGGAGCATGATAGGTAGGAAGATAGGGAAGAAGATTAACTGTAAGATGAGGAAGATACAGTGAAAGATAATGAAGAATATAGGGAGATAGGAAGAAAGGGAGGGAATTAAGCAAGGAGGATGATAGGGAGGGAAGGAGATGGGGTGGAAAACTAGAAGGCAGGGTGAACAGGAGGGAGGAATACAGGGAGGGAGATGGGGAAAGAGAGGAAGATAGCGAGCAAGATTAGGAGGGAGTGAGTGACGAAGACAAGGAGTGAACGTCATAGATAGGAAGATAGAAGTCAAGGAGGAAGATAGGGAGGGAAGAAGATAAAGAGGAAGAGGGTTTGGGTGAGGGGGGATAAGACGGAGGGAAAAGGGGAAATAGTGTTACTTACACATATGCAGAGCTCATTATTTAAAACTTTGGCAATGTTTACCATGAACATCCATTACTGCAAAATATGATGGATACAAGTGTGGATATAACCTTTTCCTTATTTTCTATTTCATATCCCAGGTAGCCAGAAAACTAGGACTTAAGTATGAAACAAAAATGGCAACATTTTTGAAACTTCTTATATTTGACAAAAAAACTTAATCTAGTAAGACTAAAGTAACCACAAATATACAGCAGTGTAGTAAAACCCTATAAGTGTAGTAGTAGTAGCTCAAATAGCCCAATAGTCTAAGTTTAATTTCTGTGCCATTCTGGAATAATTGTCATTTCTGCACATTCCAATAAAAGCTACCTGAAAACGTTTCCTATCTCACTTTGTTCTAACCACTTTAAAACCTTAATTTTAAGGAGTCATGTGAAAAAGAAGTTGGAAAAATAAGAGTGGATGCACCTAAAGAATGTAAATGAATTTACTACCCATACTGACATAACGGTAAGCTTCTCCTTCACAAAATTATCCATGCCAGTGAAACATTTTGGCAGTGTTCATTTAGAAAATCCGACATAACCATAAAAATGCCGTCCAATATATTGGGCAATATAAGCTTTATTTTGCATATCTGGGTAACTGAACAGCCATTTAAAACAACCATGAAATATGTTTGAACACATAGCAATATTTCCAGAATTGTTTTACAATTATAAAACACTGAATTTTGGCACCACATGGTGGTTAAAAACTGGTATAAGACAAGCCATCTCTGCTCCAACACCTGCTACAGTCTGTTCCATTGTTGTAGATGAGCACATTAATTCATTTAAGATTAATCACTACATACAGGACACTGACTGGAATTACACGAGAACCAGTAAAATAAACATTACAATGGAGTAACATTGGAGTGAACACAATATAAAGGTTCTAATGTTTAATCTCTGTTGAAGACGGCACAGCTGTCGATTTACTTCTGTTTGTTTCTGACATCACAGGCTAAGATGTCTGATTTCTCATCAAACATAACCTTAAACGATAGCTGTAAATATCTATTAAAAATGTGATAACCTCCAAAGAGATTCAACATTAACAACCTTATTACTGCGTTACTGTGCAGGAACCGTGTGGAGCACATATGTAGTCATTCTAGTAATCCACAGTTATACACGTTGTAACCATTCTCCCTCACATTTTACAGTGGTTTTTATTAATTAGCAAATATGGAAAAGCCGTGTTAGGTTAACTCTTCTACAGATGAAGTTAAGAATGTGATGGCAATCCTTTCATGCAGAACAAAATGCAAACATTTAGACTGACAATTGTTATTCTTAACAGTACGCTAAAACGTGGTACGCGCTAAAATGACAGAAGGCAAAGAAAACATTTGATTCTTCTTTTTCAAAAATGAAACAATCCTCTACATGTTATTTAAAATGTATCCAGTTTAATTTTTCAAGAGATGAATATGTACACTTTTAATTTCATCATTTACCTCAGGCAGTGAGCAGTTTACTGTATAATAGATTTACATAGCAAATACTGACATAGTATTCTGTCAAGGCATGTTCCAGCATCAAAATAGGTTTTAAAATACACAATATTGTTCAACATAAAATATGAAATAACTGATCATTTCATAATTATTTTAGAGTATCCAAAAATCTGAAAAAAACAAAAACAAAAAAAACATCAATGTACTCCCGTGGGTGACAATTACAATCAGCAGTTCTTATAAATGCATTTAAAGGGAATAGCAGCCAGAGAGAGAGAGAGAGAAAGCAACATAAAAATATACTTCTTCTGTAAAGGATTTACTCTTGAGGAATCGAATAGTTTAAGGCAATTAAAAAAAAAAAATAAAAGTAGTGTAATTTGGCAATTTCTGCCTATGCCAACTCTCATTTTTGTTTTGCTCTCATCAAAGAGTCACCAAGCCTCCACATGACAGCGATGCAAGGTTCCTACTGTCCTGAGATGTTTTCCTCAGCTTGAAGGCATCGGAGGACATAGAGGATCACTTGATAGCAGAAAATATACTGGTCCTGGAAAGGAAAAAAAAAAAAAAGAGTGAGGGAAATGCATGAGAACCTGTGAACGACTGAGATGTGTTTTGAAAATACTTAATGTTATGCTACTTAAAACTAAAAGCAAATCACCTCTGTCTGAACCATTCCTTGTCTCTGAAGCCTCATATTCCTGACGACGTCTGAAATATCAAACTACAAAAAAATATTTATTAGATTGAAGTCATAACAAAAGAAGAAATTAAAAAAAAAAAATTATAAGATGAGAAATATAAAGTCAATCATACTAACATCTGCATCTTTACTGATAAGACCCAGAACCACATCAATACAGATGAGGGTCCCTGAACGGCCAATGCCTGCGCTGCAGTGCGTGATTATAGGCCCTGATCGATGAACGTGCCTCATGTAGGAAATGAATGTGAGCAGCTGCTCAGGTTGTGAAGGTGTGCCGTGGTCGGGCCATCCAGTGTAGTTTAGATGAGTAACAACCTGGGCTTCATTAGTCTGGAAAGAGTGAAACTCATATGCTAATGTGCACATTTAAAGTACAAACATCTTAAACTATCAGCAGAACCTATATATAAATTCACCTGGACATCTTTGACTTCGATGAGACGGATGACAAAGTTGTCCAGGTGTTGGTCTCTGATCAGCGTTATCTGTAACCGGTCGTCCACCATTTCTGCTGTTCTCGGTGTGTCTGGCCAGTACCGTTGACATTTGACTTTCCCCCCCTCGACCTCCTGGGTCATCATTGCAATCACATTGGACTTCTGCTCCCAGACCATCTGCCAGAAGTCACCTAGAGTAGTGGGTAAGGGTCCTTGACAGGCAATGTACATGAAGTTCTCATCCTTCACTGACATGTTAATGAAGTTGGCGTTGATGTAGCCTCCGTCTTTGCCAAGGACAACTCGAGTTGTGTCAACTAGAAGAGACGTGCGCATGAAAATCAAGTTTCACAATTTAAATTTGCATTCGGAAAAAAGTACTGAAAAGCCACTAAAGTTCTTGCTGTAGACTGTATGTAAAAGAGGATGTAGCCTCAGAGCCTGAAAAGTGGCACCAAAAAATGAAAGTGCATTAAACCTTTAGTCTCTTTAGTGCTAGCATAATATATCAATTCCTTTTTCAATTTACAATCCAGCCCTGTTGAGTTTTTTCTAGTGAGCAGAGGTGACAGCGTATGGGAGCAAGTTAGTGAAATAATGATGGAGGCATTAGAGAAAGAAATCAGGAGAGCACTGTCCATGTTTAAATCAAAATATGGAGCCAGTTTGGATTTTTAAACTAGGTTAAAACCAAATGACATAGATATGACACATGGGATTTGCAATGAAGTCTGTATCAAGATAAAATACTCTGGGAATACTACAAACATGAGGGCTCATTCTCACAAAAACACTACGTGAGATAACGCTAGCCAAGGACAGCAAGGCTAATCTGCTCTACCAAAAAAACAACCAATATGGGACACACTTAGGTTGACTAAGCTAAATCCCAATTCAGAGCGGGCAAAGAAATCGGCTACTTTATGTGCAAAGACCAGAATCTGCACAACCTTGTGAAAAACAAGGGCTTTTGTTAAACACTCAAGACACTAACAATGATGACTTCACAGCAGTAATTCACAAAAGAGTGGGTGACATCACAGTGGCTATGTCCATCTTTCATATACAGTTAGTGGTCCATGTTATTAATAGTGAAGACATAGGGAACTCCAGACTGGTAGTTTTTCTTACAGGGAACAATATTCTTGTAGCGGTTCTTCTTCTTGTTCTCCTTCGTCTGACCGATCAAACAGTCATCCAGCGGCTGGAGGTTCTGAAGATTCTGCCAGAGCAGAAAGATATTCAGAAAAATTATGATAGCTTTTGTTTAATTTATTCATTGGGAATTGCATTCAAAGAGTCATACTTCAAACTCTTGTAGAGGAACTTTCTGTTCCAGAAGTCCCCTCATCATGCGAACCACACTGTTGAGCTTCTGTCCTGTGTACTGGCCGTCAGGGACCACTCTGACGAGGGGCAAAGAGGTCAGCTCATCCTCTGTGATGATTGGCCCGTCTGTGCAAAGACACCATGAGGGATTTAAAAGTTTAGTTAGTAACTTATGACAAATTTATAACAAGATTTATTATCTGAGATAGTGGTTCCTACCATCTCTTGACTTTGAATTCATGTCTTCAATTGGCAGTTCATCACTTCCCCATGTGATTTCATCTTCATCTGGCTGCCCAGCACTCATCTGCAGGTAACTGTTCAACAGAAACCACGAACAGGTGTTAGTATCAGTTCCGTATAACCTTAAAATGAATGAGTGGACTTTTGAAAAGCAAAAATCATACTTTTCATTGCATGGATCGTCAACAGTTTCTTCATTCCATCTCACCTTTCGGGAGTTCTAGTGAAGTTTAAAAAATTAAAATAAAAAATGATACAAAGAGAACATCATCAGAATTAACCAGCAGGTTGTTTCTGTGGTTCTTCAAATGTGGCGGGTTTGATTTGTACCTTAGGAGAATCTTCTGGTAAAGAAGAACCATCACAGTCTGTGTCCTCTGAAAGCTCTGCGCGTCGCTCAGTCTCTCTTTTCTCTTCTAGTGCACCATCATAGTCTGCGAAACATGGGAATGTAGTCTATGTTGGCATGTCTACACATTTATTACTTTTCAATCCATTCTGTAGCCTGTGCATTTTACCTATAGGTGGTATGACAGGACACAGCGTAGCCTTTACTCCACTGTCACCACTCAGACCTGAAAGAAACATGGTGCAGAGCAGTTTGCACAGAGGATGAGCTTTAGAAATTATTCAGACAGAAATATGTATTCATAAGACAAAGTTTAAAAATTAAAGTGCATGATTATACCAGTGTTTCCATTGCACTTGTCAGAATTGATGGGTAGAGAGGCCAGGTATGTATTTGGGTTCTGGTCTGGTGGTCTGGATAGAATAAGATGTACCAGGCCTTTAGTTTTACGGATGGTGGTGACAGCTTTGGTGTGGGACACACCTGTCATTAGCTCTTCATTCACCTACAAGACAGAAAGCAAGTCACATAAAATCCACAGAAACTAATTATTTACAAATAGTTTACAAAAAGAAAATGCAATTGTAACATTCATGTAATAATTCATGTAATATCAAAAACATTTAAATGCCTTGTTTAAAAAAAAAAAAAAAATCCACATTTCTAGCACACCACAAGTCCAAAAGTACTCACTTTAAGCAGCCTGTCTCCTACTTGCAGATTGCCTGAGGACTCTGCTACTCCTCCTGGTGTGATGGATTTAACAAAGATCCCCCTCTCCCCTCCAATTACAGAAAAACCCAGACCTCCTGTCAGCGGCTTCTCCAGATCCACCTTTATGAGCTCTTCCTGCATTTTCAGCAAACACATGTGTAATAATAACCTTTGATTTGTAATTCAAAGCTTCAGTGAAAAACTATTTTGTTTGCTTGGATAACTGTCTCATTTGGATTAACAATAGCACCTAATAAACTCCTAATTCCACCAACATTTTTCATTCCCATTTTCTTGTCAAAACATAACAGAAAACATGTTTTTATTCCAGGACACCAACAGCATGTAAAAAGAAATGTAACTCACCTCTAAAGGACAAAGTGCTGCGAGACCTTCTGTATCTCTTAATTCTTCTCCTTTGAGGAACCCTTAAACAGAAAACAAAGTTACATTAAAGTTAGAAAACAAAACCCAAATCATGGATTTAACAATTCTGGGCTAATGCCAATGTTTAGATAACTAATTTAGCCATTATTTGTTCTGTTTATTTAGTTTTTGATTATCAGTTATCCCCCCCCCTCCTTTTTTTTCCTTTAAAGGTGTCACACCATCTTTAAACATTTGGCAAGTGCAAAACTAACATACCAAAACGTAAACATAGTCCACTGAAATAACTAAATGTCTTCTTATTTAGATCCATTTTTCAGTGCACCTGTAAACTATATTTCTTTAGCCTGTAAAACATACCATTCATGCTGGATGAATGCTTGGCCCCAACATTATTGTTGAGAAAAGAAAGACTTTTCTGCATAGGAGAAACTGGCTTTCCATCCCTGTTAGAGTATAAAGAAGAAATAAACTTATTATTATTATTGCACACCTCTTGAACTTTCTTTAACACTATTAAGAAGAAAAACATAAAAGCAAGCACCAAAACAAATTTGCAGGCTGTATGTTTTTCTTTCTTGCTGTAGATTACCTTGTGGCCTTTAGTGTGAGTTCACTGGGGGAGTGCTCCAGCAGTCTAGTGCTCTCACTGAGAGTCAGGTCCTGGGTGGGGGCGCCATTAATGTAGTGGATTAGGTCAAGTGGTCTTAAGCTTCCTTCCTTAAAGGCTAATGTACCCAGAAGGATGTCTTTCACAAATAAGATGCCATACAAACTGTCACCACCACCATCTAGGACCAAACCTGAGCAAAGAATAAGGAATAAAAATATTTAGATTTGATTTTAAAAACTAATTTCTGATGCAACATTTGGGAATATGTACAAGACCCCTGAATGTGATACACACATATTTTATGTTCTTAATCAAGGCTGTTCCTTACCCAGTGGTTCTTGGTTCCTCTTGAAGCAAATATCAGGCAACAGATGGGCTTCTATGGGGGGTTTAGGGAGCTCCAGGACCCTCCCTACCACCAAGTCAACTACCCGAGGGGCAGCACGCACAAGACTGACCACCTCAGTGTGGCCCATATTGCTCACATTGGTGTTGTTCACCTATAGAAGAAAAGGAAAAAAAGGATTAGTTCACTGTGGAATAGTTTGGGGAAACACAGCGAGCCAGCGCTAGGCTGTTTCCACTTTTTACATGATAACTGACTCCAGGCATTGCTTTAAATAAAACTATTTCCAGACCAAGTTTGAAAAATCTGTTTTGAGGCAGAAAAAAAAAACTCATTATGGGAATGGGAATAGTAATTTATACCATGATCATTCGGTCCCCAGGTCTGAGCCTTCCATCTTCTTTGGCTGGATCCTGGATGATGTCATGGATGTAACATCCATGATCATTACCTTCAGTGAGGGTGAAGCCAAGGCTGCCTTTTTCTGACTTCACCAAAGACACCTGTAACTCTACTTCCTAACAACAAAAAGCATCATTTTAGTAACAATAATAACATTTAGATACACATTTTAGTGGAACCCCTCCTTAAAAAGATTACGATTCCCTTCCTCAGTCCTTACTGGGACAAATTCATCTCCGTCCTGTCCGTTGCCTGACACAGTGAGGTTCAAGGGTAGAGGCAGTGGAGGGGGCAAGGGATCTGGGCTTGGGGCAGACAGGGAGGACACCTTAAGCAGTGTGCCTGACTCCAGATCATCTGCCATCGGGGATGAAAGTCCCCTGACCAAACATCCACAAAGCCAAAATTAGTTGACTGATTTTTAAAAAAAACACTAACAATCACATTTTCACCTGATAATGTTGATCCAGCATTTAATATTAGATCAATTACCGGTTGCTGAGGTCTGATCTCGTCATTGACAGATTTGGGGAATAAAAAGCTGAGTGGATGTTATCATCCAGAGGACCACTACTGTCATAGCGTCTCAGTCCCGGGTTGGTACTAGAGTTCTGGTAAACACCACGCTCCCAGTTCTGCCTGATGTTCTCCAGAGTGCCCGCACTGAAGGCTTCTTCCACCTCCTCATCCCCATCGGTGCTGTCGCTGTAGCTGTTGCGTCGGCCGGGGGTTTTGTGCAGCAGTCTCTCCAAGGCCTCTTCGACAGGGCCCTGTTTCTTGCTCCCTGGAGGAGAGTTGAGCCTTCCTAAATTCAAGCTGGGCTCTGCAAGTCCCACTGGCTCCTTTCTAGGGGATGGCTTGGGTGTCTAGGAAGAAAGAATTAGGCTCAATATAAGTTTTTAAGTAATGCTTGAAAGACTCAATGTGATGTAGGACAAAGGAAATATTTACTGACTCACCAAAGCTGCTGTGTCCATCTCAGGAAGAATGCCATGTTCAGGTCTACAGAGAAGCAAAGTCACCTCTTGACCAGTTCCTCTCAAAGCTGATATGACCTCCTAAACAAAATGTAAGAGAATCACAATTTCAAACATATTATGGTATCAAATAACTTGGTTCCTGGTTTCATGTATTACATACATGTTGTGAGAGTCCTTTGAGGGGGGTCTGATTGACACGCATGATGACATCGCCCACTTTGATACGACCACTTTCTGCAGCTGGCTGGCCAGGAAACAGTTTTTTAACCCTCACCATGCTGGAGCCGGGGGGTTCATTGGGGATGTTCTCCTCTCGGCTAAAGCTGAAACCCAACCCTGATGTGTTTTTCAGCAGGGGCACCTCAAACACATTATCTGAGAAACAAAGATATGAATTTGCAATCATTGCCATAGACAAAAAAGTGCATGATGAAGAATAACCATGCAATTTAATCAAAATCCTTCAAACCATTTTTTAGATATGAAGTGGACATGAAAAAAAAAACAACAAAAAAGATTTAACGATATGACCGTGACCTTTGACCCTGAGCCCAGTGACCCCATATATAAAAAGCTATTTACCCATGAAGTTTGGTAAGTGCAGGCCGAACGGTTCTGAAATTATTGAGCGGACATTTCAATGGATGCCGCCTGGGCAACCATCCACTCGCCATGATTGATCACATAATTGAATTTTGATAAAGCCCAATGGCTGTCGGCAAATTCAGAAAATATAATTTTTTTCAAATACAGTCAACTAGACTTATCTTTTTTAATAATCTTAATGTCAAATTGCATCCATTCAACAATGTAAAGGTCACGGTCTGGTTCTTAGCTTTTCTCACTGTTTGGGTTTTCAGTTGTTGTAGTTTTGTATGCTGTTTTTGGTTACAGGTATTTGTATTTCATTCTGGTTTTGGACGATTGGACATTTGGAACATTTAAGTGGCTAATGGGATTTTGCTCCAGAGGGACAAACAAGCAAATTCTGGCACTTGTATCCACTTTTGAAAGATTGTTACAGTTATCTGCTACACTAAATAATCAGTGACTTAATGAATGTTTCCCTTTATTAACAGCACAGTGAATATTTATAGAGGACATATGACAACCAAAACAAACAAACAAAAACAAGGATATGTTCAGGAAGAAACAGGCACACACACATTACGGTGCATCCCATGCTGTCTGTCCCCTTACCTTGTGTGATGAAGCTATACTCTGGTTTTTCTTTGACTTCAAGTGGCTGCTCTTTGTTCTTGGTCTGATTCCTGTCACTGACAGTGCCAGCAGATGGTGGAGTGCTCTGAGGTGTGAGGGGAGCGTGGATACTGTTTGCAGGCAGGTGACCCCTCTCCAGCAACAAGTGTACTGTCTACAGATGCAGGAAGTAAATAATTAGTGTTAAGACACCAGCTGGGCAGAAACATTTTTCAAACGTACTGTCTACATGGTGGGTCATGGTAAATGTCATCCCCTCACCTGCCCAGTGTCTCTGAGAGCCTCTACTGCTTGCTCGTGAGTAGCCCCCTCCAAGCTCTTTCCATCGACGGCTAGCACACGATCACCTAAGCAGCAGACAGATAGGTTATGCCCAAAGATGAAAAATAGTCTAAATTTTGTCTAATTTCAGTTTTGCCTTTGTGTTATGTTTGTTACATCACTGTTTACCTTTCTGTATCCTTCCATCAAGCTCAGCAGCCCCTTTTGGTATAAGGCCTTTAACATAGATGCCTCCATGTCGGACAGTGGTGCCGGCACCTCCCTAGAGATAATGACACAACTCTTATTAAAAGCAGCCAAAGAGAAAATACTTGATTCTTTATTTTTATGTGGGGGTTGATGGCAGGTTTGGAGGTGTTTTATGATAATTGTTTTGTCTTTATTGTGGCTTCAGAAGGATAGATTTGGTACATTACAATATTTGTAAAATACATTTAATGTGAAGATCAATTAGACTTTACAAGAAAAGTATTTGAAATTAATTTTACAGAACATTCAAGACCAAAGGTTTGTATTTTGAATGTTTTTGGATAAGGGTTTAAATAAAGCTTATACTTATAGAGCATAAGAACTGGCACAGGTGGAGCAGCTGATACCAGTGGTGACAAGCCTGAAGCTCTGGGCAAATTTTGCAAGACAGGATTTTTCAAAAGTTGCACAAAAGCAGAGTCTCAGATGCTATGAATCATAATGTCATGCACCTTTTCTCTTATTCAGATTGTGTTTTAGATGAATTATCCGATTTTTCAATTTGCCCAGCTGTTGAACAAAGCTCTTATCATTTCACAGTTAAGATTTAGATAATTACTAAAAGCTTCAATAGCTTTCAAGTTTAATCAAATCATCATTACAACCACACAAGTTTACATTTGACAACAGTCTGAAGACACAGTAAAGTGATATGTTAAAGTGGTTTAGTTCCTACAAATAAATTAACCCAAGTCAATCAAAATTCCAGAGAGGCTAATTATAGCAGTGATTAATCACTCCATGTCACTATCCAGTGCTGCTCATACAGGTTACAATCCTTATTGTAAAATTAAAATACACTGTGTGACTTTATTTTTTTTTTAAATCCTTCTTGATTAAAAAAAAAATAAGATTCACATGCAAAAGGGTTAGTTCTACCACAAGAACGCCCAACACACAACAACAAGAAATGAAACCAAACCGAACAACATATGAAAATAGCTAAACAACAGGGAAGGGATGAGGGGATAGAGGGCAAAACAAAAAGGGTGAAAACCTTGCCGAACAGTACCGTGACACTTAAGCCCAGGCTGCTGTCTTTTTTGGACAGCTCAATGTCATATAGTTCTCCTGGATGGAGACTATTGACCCCTGAGGCATTACCATTTAAATTTTCCATGAGGTTTTCCTGCAAACAGAGAATAGGGCATTACGGTGAATTATCACAAGCTGGAACATGCAGAAAGAAATCAAGGCGAGTGAGAAAGCCGAGTAAATGAGCAGATACTGTAAAAAAAAAACACACAAGGAATATCATGCAACATACAGATGCAAACAGCCTTTCATTGACAATGTAAATGCAATGACAGGCAAATGTTATAAACAACAGGCAGTTAGTTGTGCCAAGCATCAGATTATAAATATGTAATGCTTGTTTATAAAAAAAAAAAAAAATCATTCATGTCCTATTAACATAAGCAGATTTATATTTGTTCTACTAGAATAAATATAAAGAAATAAAGAATAAATTTTATGTATTATATTTAACAGAGCTCCTAATTGACAGGCTAGGGTAATGTATAAAAACAGGGTATCTGTTTACACGAATGCATTAAAAAACAAAACCAAACAAAGACCACACCTTTTTGACCTTCTGTTTCTCTTGACTACTGGAAGTCTCCTCATCCATGTCCGAATCTCCCCGGTCAGAATGCTCAGAAACTTTGGGAGCTTCTAGCACTTTAGATTTTCTAGTTTTGGGAGGCAGAGCTGGTGGTGTAGGATCCGGACCTACGTTTGTATCTGGTCTTTGACGTTGGGCAATGGGTGCAGTTTTGACAGCAGCCGTAGCCCTTTCTAGGCACTGCTGAACGCCACTAGCAGGCGCCTGGTTGTTTTTAGCCACAACGCTGGTCCTAGAGTCTTGAGAACTGAGGGTGGTGTGCTGTTGAGCTGGAGATGAGATGGATGACAGTATGCCAGCACTGAGGTGTGGAGGGCTGGGGCTTCTTGTTCCTGTATGCTCTTCTGACGAGGTATCAACGTCTAGTTCTCGCGTCTGAGTAGAATTAAAGGAAGACTTGGGCTGGTAGGGTGCATATCCTGCAGCAGATTCTGTCAAAACAAGTATAAAGAGTAAATATATGAGTCTTAAATTATGCATAAATCCTGACAAGATGCATATATAAAAAGAAATTCCACTTATATCCCCATTTTTACCTTTGTAGAGCCTCTCTTTGGGCTGCGATACCACCAGAGTAACGTCATCAGGAGCATTTTGAAGTATATCAACCACGACGGTGTGAGAGAGCCCTTCTAGGTTTTTCTCATTCACAGAGATCAGCCGGTCACCTGTATCAACAAAACCACCATTAGTCACACACACAACTATTCATAGCAAGACAGAAACAAACTTAAGAGCTAACCATCAGCACATGCAGACAACAAGAGCACTGACATCTATGCAGATGGAAGGCGCAGAGCAGCAAAAATCTGACATACCAGGTTTGAGGCAACCATTAACATCAGCGGGTCCACCAGGAGTGATGGAGCTAATGATGGTACCAAGGTCTGCACGGCCAGAGTTCTCTCCTCCTACAACCTGAAACCCTAAGGAATGCACACACACACAAGCACAAATGTTTAAACCCACAACTATAAACAGTTATATACAAATATATAAGCACCCTGTGGCAAATATTATTTTGTTTATTTGACTGAAACATTTGCATTTGGCGGAATTACTGGTTACTTTGTTTTCTTGTGAAGTCCTTAAAATAGAACAGCAACAGCTTGCCTAAGGGGCTGCATTCACTTCTTTTTACTCAGAAAGCAGTAACATATACAGCACAGCCAGGTTGCCCTAAGGTTTAATGCAACTTACAGCAGTTGTCAAATACACAGCACAGACTCTTTCACTCTTACCTAGTCCATATTTCACATCTTTCTTCAGGTTTACACTTGTGATCTCTCTCTCTGGAGATGGTAACGCATTAACCTTTTTCTTTAGTGAATCTGCACAAACACAAAATATATTTAACACATGACAACTTAAGAATATCCTGTTGTGAGTTTGGTAAGCAGGGAACAAACTGCAGGCCACTCTGAAAGCAATAATACTTCTACTACTAATCAGTTCAGGAGGACATACAGTGCAGCTAAAGGGCTCCCACTTTAGTACAGCTTAATAATGGGCCTAGAAGATTGGCTAAGCTAGGATGAAAGTCAGCTTCATTATTGGCACTAAACCTAATAAATGGTGGGAGTGGGGCCCAAGCCAAGGTCTACAGGCATCTAAAAAGAGACAGATTTCCATACATACCATTTACAGATGCTGGGGTTGAAGGTGGAACAGAGGAACTGTGCATACTAACACCTGCAAAAGAATACAAGCCATTACCAAGAACATCCTTTGTACATAATACAGGGCAAGAAAACTGTACATCTGCTCTCTGCACACCTTACTGCTCTCTAACACATTTTCTATACGTGGTCGTCATACTGAATCAGTGTCACACTCTTACTATGAGTGGTGCTTGTGATCAAAAACTTTTAGCTGAACCACTTTCTTAGATGATGGGGTAGGATGCTGTGTCACATACTGTTTTACAGTTTCTACCAGATTAACAGTAATATACATGTATTTGTATAACATACATTGATTTGTATTTTAGGTTTGAGCTCCACATCACTGATGCTATGCACTATGCTACACAGGCCAGCGTTCTTACCTAGGACATATGCTTGGCCAGTATCTTCTATGGAAGAAGAATCTGATTCTTTTTTGGACTTGCTGGTGTTCCAGGCTGCGGTGCTGAGAGGCGCTGTGCCAAATGATCTGAGAATTTGAGCAAAATATAAGGTGATTAGCCAAAAGAAAAAAAAAAAGAACACTCCCAAGTTTCTGTAAAACAAAAAATCATCTTAATGTCATCTGTGAAGCTGACACGAGGGGGAGCAGCTGGCACAAAAACAAGCTTATTAAAAAGTCACAGTGACACAAAAACAGACTCTAAGGCGCATATCCACCCACACACAGACCCCCAGAGGGTCAATTACAGGCTGGAGGTAGAGTTTTATGTGTCTCTGTAGTGTAGTGTAGTGTAGTCCGAGCAACAGATCTTCAGTAACTTTAGTCTGCCCTGAAGAGACTGACAGTGAAACCTTACACAGAATCTAGACATACACACAGGACCCCATTACCTTAATTGAAATTGGGGGAAAAAAATGCACTGAAGGTGAAAAATGCATAAGAAACATTCTTGTAACTGTAAAGTTACAAGTCAGCATTTGCAACACTCAATTTGCATTCATTACTACACCTTCATTAAGCATGTGTTAAGAATGTTTTGCTTTTGAGAACTCGACTCACTTGTCCTGTTGGTGTAAGATGGAGTCTGTGTCTGAGCTGGCCCGCTGATGTTGCTGGAAGTGAGAGGCCAGTTGGTTGGGTTGTGGCTGACTAAGTCTGCTGTGCAACTGACCACCATATGACTCTGCCATTCTGTGCTCCGGAGACTCTGGCATTTGCCCGAGGTTGTGGTGGGAACGACTCATTGCTCGTGGATTGGAAAGGACTGTGGAGGCCGCTGGATTGAACCCTGGAAAGTGAAGCTCATCTTGGACTAATACGGAGCCAGACAGTGCCTTATTGAGGGCCGCCTCCGAATATGAGATTCTCTTCAGTTGGTCCGGGTTTGAGCGCGTTGATAAACTTGGACCCAGGCTGCCTGAGCTCACCATCACACTTGCAGCATCTCCACTCCGGGAGTCAAGGGAATACTGCAAACTGTTTTCTGATGAACGGGAACATGAAAGGCATAAAATTCTGTTAAATTATGATAATTATCATTGGTATGTTTGCTTATTAAAATGAGACAACTGGAAAAATTATACAGCAGAGAAATTCCAAGGAGCTAATTTGCTCATCTGTAGTAGTTAGTGTTGCCTTTGACTGATGTTTTAAGTTAACCCTCCTTTCTATTAAAATATCTCCTTTCTATAAAAATCTGCCTGAATATGAGGCTCACTTCTTGCTTACCTAGGTCTTGCAGTTCCTGGTTGTTTTGGCGGGCCTTCATCTGCAGGTGGAACTTGTGCTGATCCGAACACAGCTGTAGCAAATACTGACATGTCTTGTTGCTGTCTGTCTGAAACAGGTGCTTAATGCCATCTGATGTGTTCTGAAGGCAAATCTTCTTTTTCTGCAGGATTACAGAAAAAAAAACATTAAAGTGAAAGTGTGCATCAATTAGATTAAACTGTAGTGGAAAAAAACATTACTATACTACAGCATAGGTTTGTGTCTAATAATAAGAGACAAGTGCATACTGCGAAGGAAATCTTCCTTGTCTCCCTCCAGGGGAACCTTAGCACCGGGGTACGATTTCCATTAAGGACTTCAAAAATGAGCACCCCCTTGGAAAAGACACCCAGCATGATCCCTGTCTGAGATCTCTTCTCAGGAAGCACTCGATGGAAATGGACTCCATATTCTATCAGCCTCTGGCTCACCTTTGAAGACAATATGAAGGCAGACAGTTCTGAGATAGTGACATGGTGAAATCCTAATCAAACAAATATAGAAAACAAGAAACCACAACCAGAGGTTTCTAATGTGATCAGATTTAACTACTTTTGTTCTTGAGTTGTGTGTGTGTAGGGGTGGGGGTGGGCAGTTTGTCAAACATTGACAAGCATGTTAATCCTTCTGCTAAAGTAAACTCTTTGGTATAAAATGCCCACTGTGTACATCACAAAATGATTACTCAAAAATATCTTCAGCAGTAACTGAGGATATTTTGTTTATCGATATCAAAACTGAATTTAGATACAGTCCACTTTGTTATTGCTAACCTTAAGGAACTCAAACTCTGCTTCAGATTCTGTTGCTCCATAGTAGTTGGTGTGAAGTTTCGGCAGATTTTCCCTGATGGTGTTCTGGTCCACCTTATCCAAGACAGACACTGGGAGGTAGTGCTCCATTCTGAAATAAGTCTTCCCATGGAGCTGCGGCATCAGGATTAACAATAAGATTAGTTTTAAGATACTTCAGCTGTTTTACAAATAGAAAAAAATCAAATGAAATGTATATATATTTTAAATCATAAGGAAAAAGTAAGTACTTTTAGGTGACTGATTAAACATGTAAAAAGGAGATGGGGTACCTCAGGCTGGTAGTCACCAAATTCTGCCTGCAATGCCAAAGAAGCCAGCAGCATGGCATCTTCTGTGCCGCAGCGCATTCTTTCCTCCAAGATATCCTTCCTCAGCTGTAGGTAGTACTGATGTTTGGTCATAGCGTGCCTGTAATCCACAGAAAACACATTACTTTTTGTAAAAATGAAACCCATTTGGCATTTAGGGTTTTCAGCTACTCACCAAACTGTACACTTACTGTATGAGGTTGATATCATCAAGGAAGAATTTGATGCGGAAAAAAAGGTTAAAAAGCACGTCGGATCTCCTTTTCTTGGGTTCCTCCTTCCATCCCTCTGGGGCCACTTTGGACAATTTGGCATCAAGATCAACGAAGAAGAACTCATTGTCTGTGTGCGAATTTCAGCAGGAAAGGGGAGTGGATTAGGTCATGTAACGAGAAGGTCATGGTCAGGCCGGCTAATTAAACAAAAATGATCAAAAATAAACTGCCACAAACCCTCCACTAAAACTAATCAAACCACACCCAGTAGTTTTAACTTCCCATTTAAAAAGGGAAACATTTACTTAGACTTTATGGTGAACTATTTTCAAAGTACTTTTATGAGTTTAATTTCTTTCATATGCAAAAAATAAGGCCTCTGTGGGCAACCACTCAGGCCTAAACAAATAAGAAATAACTGTTAGGTAACTAACACAAGGAATTGCACACTCACATGTGCTCTCTCTCTCTCAAAACACAAACACACAGAGACACACAAATACCTTTGAGGTATGCAAGGCCGAAGAGATGGTGCTCCACAAGTCCAATGTGGGCAACCACCATATCAAGAACATCTTTACACACTGCCTTGATGTCACAGCTCAGCTCCAGCTTTTGGCCATTGAGCAGCACCACACCCACCTTCCTCTGCACTTCTTCCACCTTCCCACGTTTCTTGAGTGAAAGAAGATGAAGTACGGAGTAATTGTTTACAAACAGGAAAATAAAACATGAATTCTTTGGCTTCAAGGTGGTATCATTTGACATCCTCACCATTATTGAAGAGGGAACAGATAAGGACATGCAGGGCTCACTGGCCATCTTCACAAACTCAGGGCCATGAAAGTTCTGCCACATTTAAAAAAAAAAAAAATATAGACAAGTTTTATTTTACCAGCACACTAAAAGGAATGGGAGATTGGTATCATGAATATGCAGTGACAAATCTGCAGCAACTGAGTGATGCCATCATGTCAATATAGACCAAAATCTCTGAGGAATGTTTCCAGCACCCTGTTGAATCTGAATGAAGAATTAAGGCAGATCTGAAGGCAAAAGTGGTCCAAACAGGTATTAACAAGGTGCACCTAATAAAGTGACCAATTGTGAAAAACACATCCCACACCGGTGTTGTTGGATTTGTTTTTCCTCTTCTTTAGCTCATACGTTTTAAGTTTTTCCAACTGGAGACCTTCAAATCCTAAATTACATTGATTTAAATCAACCACAAACTCACTAAAGCAAGACGTCTAGCCCTGGCAAATATGCTTTACTTATTAGTAATACAATGTATAGCATTTGACGTCTACTGCCAACATCAGCAGATTTTTTTTTACCATGCTTACTGTTTGTCGAACAAATATTCACAGACATACCTTAAAAAAAAAAAAAAAATCCCACACATCCCACAAATGTTTAATTACTATAAGGAGACTGAAATTAATTATGCACTCCAGTCAGCAGTTTGTCTTTACAGAACATTGAGTGAGCAGAGCATCAACAAGTTTGCTGCCAATGAGTTAAAATTGTACATGCATCATCAAATATTGCAATGTAAACAGGATTCAAGCCCACAGATAGGCACAACTTGGATGTTGTTCTAGGGTTGCTGTGCGCTATAATGATAAAGGAGCCTGTGTATTTAAATAAAAAAAAAAACTAGTAAACAAACAAAAAAAAAGGCCAAAACAACAACAAAGATTATAATTTATAGAACATGACTGAGACTGCTAAGTGCAAAAACCTTGGTTTTGCGGAGAGGTACAGAAGAGGTGTAGAGAGGATCTTGAAGCTCAAGCATGGAAGGGTGAGATGGGGCCAAGGGGTCATCTGTGGGGTAGAGGTTCGCTCTGGACAGCCTGCGGGCCATGTGGGCCTGGAGCCGCTGCACTTCCTCCTCCTGCCTCTGGAGCAGCAACTCCGCTCCAACCAGAGCTTCATCAGCTCCCCCTTCATTTTGCCTGCAGGGAAAAGACAAGAGGATGAGGATGGGCGTCAGAAGAGTCTGATACTGTCTAAAAGCAGAAAGGAAACCATTATCTGTGGGGGTGGGGTTTTGTGCTTCATGTGAAGATACATCTTTTACTTTTTATATAACAGACAAATTTAAAGCTAGCAGCAAAGTGGCATTTTGTGTACAGCTGATGTTTTCCCATTTGCACTGTGGTTAAAAAAAAAAAAAGAGTTCAGATCTATAATGCCAGAGATTAGAGAGAGAGAATGCTGAATGTGAATGTCACATTAGATGACCTCACTAGTGAAGCATGGAGCTGACCCTGCTGAGCTACACCAGCTGTATGTTTGTGGCTTAGAGGACCAAACAGGACAGCTTCTGTGCCCAGCAGGGGTTGTGCGGCGTGGGACAATACCTGTGTCTGTGTGCGTTGTGACTCGTCAGTGGCAATCCATCATGTTCATTTGAAAGTGCCAGCTGGGAGCCATACCTGCCCATTTCGCCAGGTTTCTTAGCTGGAAAAGACACGAGAATATGTTTTTATTTATTGTATTCACAAAGGAGCCAAATTTAGCCAAGCAGGCTAATTTTCATCTGAAGTTACTTACACACACACACGCACACACACACAAAATATCTGCATGAACATGTGAAAAATGTAATTACAGAAGAGTGAAATCAGCACAGCAAATGGGATCTCTGTTGCCTTGCAATAAAGTGTGCAGCATTACAGCAGTAGTATGTGTCATAAAGTAGTAACATATAGCTAGCCTTGGATCCAGTTGGCTGGGTAATGTCTTACCCTTTAGGTCACAGAGTGCCCAAATCTTAGGTCATCTTAACTAAATTAATCGATGTCTTCTGTCATATTTTAAGTGAATTAATCTTAAATAGTCCGTGGAAACCATTATGCACACTACTAATACTGTAACAATGAAGTGTATTGCACAATTTCATTTTTCACCGGTGGTGAAAAGGCACGCTTATCTTGTGCAACTAGCTTGTGAAATCTTACACAGTGTAAGACATCATGCAATGCCTTTAGCACCACCAGGCAAGTAAATGACAGCAGCTGATTGGAAATTACCTCAACATGGATAACTGCCAGGTCAGCTGCTGGGTTTCTTTAAATCAAGGAAGAGCAGGTTGTAGTTTCAACTCTACAAAGTGAACTATGAAGTCACCGTAAGACACGGAGGAAACTGGCTACAAGTGGAACAGCCACAGTTCTTTTCCGTCACGGTGAAGTGTGGTTATTATTAAGTGAATGATTTATTCTGTGGCACGCACATAGCCAAGGTAAGCGCCTAACACCTGTTGTTAAAGGTTTGCACACACCAGTCACATTTCATATTACAGTATGCTGTGTGTGGGGCTCCATTAAAAAACAGTGGTAAAGGATTTCTCAGCGGCATCTTTTACCTTGCCTGTAGTCTGGATCAGAGGAGGCCAGTGAGGGGCTTTCACTGGATGAACTGTAATCACTGTGATACCTGTGGTGGGTGTGGACTGGGTCTAGCAAAAAGAAATTCATGAAAAAAAAGTTACTATGTACTATACAAACCATACATTAGTATAATAAGTCAGTGGAATGTAACAGACAACTTCATGCACTTTATACAACTTAAATGGGTTATTTTATGTTAAGGTGAAGCTGTTTATTCATCAGTGTCACATGACACAGAGCTTTACAATAATTCATATCAGACTTTATGGGACTAGGACAACATATACATCGACGGCCGAATGTTTTCATTTGCTCCAAAATCTGTTTAAACTCACGGTGACACCAAGCCAGTAAAATAACACACACACAAAGCAGGATTTAGTCATGCTGTTGGTAAACACTCCTAATGAAAGGCATATGTACCTACACAGGAAAGCAGATTTAGCAAGTGTATGCAGGCATGGCTCCAGTCAGGTTGGAATGCTTTTTTTGGTCCAGGGCGTAAACTTTTGTCTTGCTAGACTGGGTGAACCACAGCAAGTACAGACCAGCTCTCCAGAGTTATACTTTTCTCAAAGCAATGCTTAATTAACTCAATATTGAACTAAAGTTCAGTGGTAACAGAAAAAAGCATAAACAATATGAGTCTAAAACTTGACCTAATGTATCATGTGCTCATTCTGCCTTGTACACAGAACTTGAAAGTCCTGCTCCTCAGTATCAGCTACATAGCTTGAATAAATGGGATTCCCAAGTCACTGCTAAGGTATTTTAGTTTAGTTTCACAGAATGACAGGGTACTCGTTGTACTGAGCTCTGTCTTACGTAAACATCTTAAATAAAAAGCATTGTGGCCCAGCAGCCACTATAATCTTACTAAGAGGGAGGAAGAAGGACAGGCCGGACTATCACCCAAAATAGTTTTCCATCTTCCACTGGATAGTGACTCATGATTTTTTGACCCACTGTCATCTATGTTAAAAAGTGCAGAGAGAAGCAGTCTCTCTTTTACAGCAAATTACCACTGCAGTTACAAAGACTTACATAGTTGCTCAAAAGCCCACACTGAGATACACATACATGTAGTCACCTGCCTTATACGCAAGTAATCTGGGCAGTTTTTGTGATTTTGCACACAGTGAGGTGAAGAATACAATGCAGAGGAAAAAAACATCATGATGAAAAAGCTATTTTTAATTAGAGTAACCTGAAACTATAACCACTCTTTTTCAGTAATGGTTACTTAAGACCATTTCTTACAGTAATGAGCAGAAAGGAGGAAACAGGATAAAAAGTGACACCAGGATTTGTTTTTAAAAGAAAAAAATGCATTTACATTTACTAAGCAGCTCCTTTTACCCAAGCATAATGTTTTGCCATAAGTCAGGATGAAATTGGGGGTTAAATCTGGATTAGCCATCTTGTCTAGGAAAAAAAAAAAAAAAAACAATTAACTAATCGCACCAAAAAAAAAAAAAAACAGTTCAAGTCTGGTGAGGTACTGAAGGTGGTTAAAAAAAAAAAAAAAACCCCAACAGAAAAGCTTGGAACCTATCCCAGTTACATTTTATCCAGGGTGGGGCACCCATTTTGACCGGTCGTCAGCCCAGCTGTGAGACTACACCACTGTGCTGACCCACACAAAATAAATGTATGTATGTATGTGTGTGTATATATATATATATATATATATATATATATATATATATATATATATATATTTATATTTATTTATTTATTATGAATGTAGCATATGAAGCAATGTGAATCTTAACACAGATTTAAGATGTTTATATGCCACACACTTTTTTTTTGGTCATGAAAACATGAAATGAGGTTACTCTGTCAGTCATAATGAAAAAAATTAATGGAAAACCCAAATAATCCCCAGGACCAACATTTCATTGTGTCAGGTGGTACTTTTAAGTAATTTTAAAAAGTAACAGAGAAGGCCGCAGCTAACTAGAGAGATTAAGAGTGAGACCGTTTATACTGTGAATGCTTCAAAGCAAGGAAGGGAGCAGAAGGGTTAGAGAAAGGCACATACTTGCTAGAAAAGCAGTCAGTCTCCACATACTTTAAACCAAACTTCATTGTTCTACCTGCACTTCATCTTCTCATTTGTCCCCACATGCATGTTTGCTTTTCCCCACACTCTGACTTCATGCAGGTATGACACTTCTGCATGTGCTTTCTATTAGTATGCTAAATGTATCTACAGTCCTGCAGCCTCTCAATATGTTATGCTAAGAAAAGACCCCACTCAGACTCTGCTTTGTGGTTATCTTGAGCCTGGCGGTCGCAGGGGACATTACACATTACTCATAATGTGAAGAGGAAATGAGTCAGGTGGGTGAAATGGTTTAGAAATAACCGCAATGGTCAACAGCTTTTCATTAAAAAAAAACATTAAAAACAAACAAAAAAATAAACATGCTTAATAATATTTTCTCCTGCTGCCTTTGGAATCTATGAATCAAATAAACTTAATTAAAAGGTTGTGCTTTACAGACACCTCGGCTTCCCCTGGAGCAGCAGTCTTCTGTATTGCTGTCCAACCTGGACCCACCCTGGCACAAAGCCACATGACGTGCTGCCAAGTGCCGGAAAAGTCCAATAATGTTAGGAATTCCCTCATCTGCTACGCATGACTCCTATTACAGCCTCTAGATCTACAAGGAAATGTTGGACTTATTTACGACTGACACCAAAAATGGTGGGTGGGGGTTGGGTTTTTTTTCTTGGAACTGGATGAGATGGCAGGGCCCAGGTAGAGACATGCCCATGCACACAAAGGCATGCACACAAGCAAATTTGAGTGGTGTAATACACTTAGACGTGACTTGCAAATGCATACACACAAAGCAGTGAAGGGATGTTTAACCCTTTGAAACCTGAGACCACTGACCACTGCTGTGCCATCACTTTCCTGCAGAAAAGAACAGAAAGAAGTGAGAGAGAAAAAAGAAAAGGAAAGGAGGTCTCTGCCAAGAAACAAATCCAGTGAGGCCCCTTCAAATGGTTTGTACTCAATTAGGCCCCATTCATGCTGTAGCCAAAGAATGGTTGGTTCACCCTTCATAGGCAGCCTCAGTCAATTCTGATGGCAGTAAACAATGCTTCCCATCAGGATGCTTTCGAAGATCCATCAGGATTTAATATTAATTAGAAGCACAAGAAACCCCCCAAAACATTACTCATCTCAGTCTTCTCTGCACATTCACAAGCATTCACAAACATAACTGTAGCGCCATCTGCAAAAGTTTGGGCATGGGCATATTTTCATTCGCAATTCCTTGCTGATCATTTCCATTTTTGAGATATTCACCCAGAGATTTACAATAATGTTCAAGGGCCACCCCAAAGCTTTAGTTTATTGTTGCCTTCAGTTGTGGAATATAAACGAAAGTATCTGCTGGTTTTCTTTTACTGACTCTTTAATGTGGGCCTTGTTTTTGTATCAGTGGTACAGAGTGTAAACTTGATGTAGCATCTTTGCAGTCATATGAAGGTTATGCTCATGGTAACCATTAGGTCTGAAACATCAGAGAATTTAAAACTCTTGGACTTTCATTGGATGAAAAAACAAATAATCATGATTCTTGACCTGCCTTAAGTCCTGATGTGTCACTTGTAGAAGTACAAGTAGAAAGGTGACTAAACATCTGTACAATTACAATTTAATTTTGATGGAAATGTTTCATTTTGTGAAATTAAAAGCAAAACTGCATTAATGCTCGGAAAAAGGCTTACTATTAAGGTTTGTTTACCCAAACAACTTCATGCTACTGTAAATTTTCTTATGAGACTTTGCTAAGCAGAGAAAGTCAGCTCCTCCCTGCATACAGTCATATGAAATAAAAAAAAAATAAAGAAAAAATAAATTGAAATTGCTTCCAATGACAATCGATTAAATTAAAAAAAGCAAAGGGGAGGCAAAGAAAGGAAGGCAGGAAGGTACTTGCTGGGGATGAAAAGCCACAGTCAGGGAAAAGAATGCTTGTTGGTGGTTCAGTCAGCATTAAAAATAGCTGCAAGAAAAGCAGGGAGGCTGTTGAGAATGAGGCAGTTGCAAGAACAGCAAGAGAGCAAGAGGTAGAAGACAGTGGTTTATTGTATGAAATCGTTCAACCCTCATGCTCCTTCGCTGTTCTCAGCTGGCCAAAAGGCATGTGACACTCTGCATAAACTTACTTTACTAAGAATTCCATAATCTCCAGCAGGAAACCTAAAGCTCAGTCATCTGTTATACAGGTGACTGATGTGTTAAACAATTATGTTTTATGTCCTCGATTTAAGCATGCTATTATGCTAAGACTGTTTTGTCCCCCCACAGTCTGTAACACACTGGAAGCACACTATTAATTATTTTTGCATATATGTTGGCCAGATATGAGTGTTTACAGCCATGTGTTTAAAAAAAAAAAAAAAAGTAGAGAGGAACTTTGTATATAACATCTATGACAGCAGCAGGCTAGAATTAAGCCAGCCTATAATTACCAGTCACTATACCAGTGACTCATACATTCTGTCTAAAGCCTGCTGCCCAGCCACCACCAATGATAATTCATTCAAGCCAGCACCCAGCTCCCCATACTTCACAGTAGTTATGTGGTAGTTACTACAGACAGATACTCAACCTGTAACTAGTCCAACTGTCTGGCTGCTGACTTTGTCCTACTGTTTCACTTTTTGTCTGTCAGATCAGGTCTGTTGATGACTCCATGCTGTGCTTGAGTTTAATGCCTGACAGATTCAGGCACTGGAGATTCTGACACTTCACCTACATCTCAATGACCCTGAACTGGTCTGTTTCACTCAACAGTTCCTTCACTGCCTCAGCTGCAGACTAAACCTGAGAAATTTGTCGTGGGCCACCACACGCATAACAGTAATCTTTAGACACTGTAGGCCACATATTACATGTTCTGACAAAGTACTGCCAACCACATATGACCAAAAGCTGACACAACCAAGCTCAGATGAATTAAAACCCTGCGTAATGCAAACAACCAGGTGACTGTTGTTTGTAATGTGTTGCAATAAGGAAAAATGTGGTCGAGATAAACTGTGTAGTTTGCAGGGTTTTAGACTAAATAGATGGGCTGCAACCATCGATTATTTTAAGTAATCAGGTATTCTATCAATTATTCCATCAATCAATTGAGTAATCGAATAAGAAATACTTTTGTCTTACTAATGAGCAATAAGAAATATTCAAAAGAGAAAAATGAACTGCTCATTGGTTCTATTTTAGAAACTGCAGTGATAATAGATTAACTGCATACAAAATTTGCCCCCGAATAAACTAAACCCTTTCATTGTATTTAAGTGTTTATTAAAATAATATTTTTAAATAAAGGATTTTCTTAAACACAAAAATAAATAAGTAATCACAAGTACAGTAATATTGAATACAATAATGTATACATACAACAAAAAAGTAAGAAATAAAATAAAACAGCCTTTGGTCTCGTCTTCTTGGAAGGTTTTCTTGGATGTGACCTCCTGGATGAGGTCACATACAAACATGTATGTTTGTGTGTCTGCATGTTTAAGTGAGCTGGAGGATGAATGTGTCTCTAAGCCTTTAAAGGAGCATGTGGTGGCTGCAATGAGAAACGTGAGCGTAACACTCTCAAAACTGTGCTTTGATGCAACGTTTCTTGCTGCAAAAAATAGACGTTCTGATGGTGTAGATGTTAATAATTCAGTGTCGAGCCTAGCAGCACTGGGTGAGTGGCTCAGTTTTAGTGGCCCATGTATATTTTTACTGTCCTAAAATTATATTTTAAAATACAGGATTAATACTATTTAATTAATTGATTTATACTTATATTAATCTAAATCTGTGAGATAATGTTACATTCAGCAAGCTGCCTGATTTAAACATATCAGACTACTAGACATATTTTAACTTGTGAAGCTTTACTGCACATTTTCACTGTAAAACAAACGGTGGTGGATGGAAGCAGATACAAAGTTCACTTTTCTTCACATCTGCACTTGCTGATCAGGTGCTTTCATGAAGGACTCCCTCCAGCTGTTTCCCAGTAAAGTAGTCATGGTGATTACAGGAATAAGCGCTGCTTTTTTTGGACACTAGAAAACCATTTTCTTTCACCTGAGCTCACCCTCTCAATCAAGGCTCAGGCTCTCTGCTCTTCACCGTGTGTGTCGACAGACTCCACATTAAACTGTAACAGCATCACTGTCGCTGCTGTTGTTGTGTTATCAGTCTTTTTGTTGAAAAACTGGGGCTTACATGGGCTTAATGTTGTAATACCTTTTATTCACATGTGTGCTCCTATATATGTTTCTATCGCAGGTCTATTTTTAGTCACAAATGTGCTCACATGGTGACACCTGAGTGCTACAGATTCGTGGATTAAACAAACATCGAAGCAAAAAGTTATTCGAGTTACTCAATAACTTGTTGCAGCCCTATTTTAATCAGTACCAGCTTCCAGGTGAAGGCCAAAAGGGCAAAACAGCTATGATGTTTGGTTTTTTTTCTTAAAAGTGAAAATCATTCACAACATATTGTGCACAGTAGAACTCAAGTCCTAAACAACCACGGCGTGATATCCCTTGTATTGACATGCTTCTGGTTTGTATTGTTTTGAAAATTTGTCATGGAATTTAACCAAAACAAACAAATTTTTTTTTACCTTAAGCTTCACCTCAAAATCATTTATCCGACAACATCTCTATTAAACTTCACTTAGTTTGAGCATACTCACCATCCACTGCTTGTCTTAGAGCCTGAAGTTTCCTCTGTTTTTCCTTGATCTTGTCATAGGCCCCAGTTATGCCCGAGCCTACAGACAAAGCTGAGTGGTGATGAGGTTTCCTACTCTTCAGCCCACCAAACTCAAGGTAGCGAGAATCCCTCTCCCTGGACACTTGTAATGGTGATTTGCGCCTGCCACTGGAGTGGGTACTCAAGGCACTGCTTCCTCTTCGCGCATCCTCCAAAGCCCCAAAGCGAAGAGCCTCTGGGTCAATGCAAGCCAAGTCCACAGAGGAAGCCCAGGTCTTCCTGGGCTGACTTGGACCCAGTTCTCCACTGTAGAAAGGCAGAGACCTACGATCCAGTTCCACAGGCCGGCCTTTTTGCTGGGGGTGAAAAGGGTGCAGATAGGGATAAGAACGCTGGGAATGAAGTGAGGGGGGCTTGGGATAGAGTTCTGTGGGTGAGTCAGAGTTGGTGTGATAATCGGAAAGGGAATACTGTAAGGCTGCCCCCTCATCTCCCTTCAAAAGGTCCTGGATTGGCAGTGAGCCCATTGATCGACTGAGGCCTCGGTTTAGAGATATTTGTTCTTGAGTCTTAGCTCTGTAGCGCTCCAGAACCCGAGGGGCGGCACTCCTCCCTGAGAGCAGAACCAAAATTTTAAACCATGAGCATACACAGAGGCTTCGACAAGTTAAAGTGCTAAAATACAGAACAACTTATTAATTTTTTTTATAATGAATATTAGTAAGTTAAAATTATTTAGAAGGTATTGGAAATATAGGCTTCATTCTCATAGGGTATTTTATAATTTACTTGACACTTAATTTTGAAAGTGGTATTAATGATAAGATTAAGGCTTAACGAGTGGGTCTCCCACCTGGCATCTGTCCTGACAGCATCAGCATGAAAACTGTGACCAAACATGGTACAGTTAATGTGGACTTCCCCTGCTTTGGTCTGAGACATAGGCTGGGTCTCAGCTGATTTATTAATTAAATTGAGTCTTCCACAGTTATACCATTCAAAAATAATTTGTTGCAGTGATGGAAAGTTTCTCTTATACAGAACCAGCAGTGGAAATATAGTCCTTTAGTTTCTGGGAATCCTTTTTTGGCTTCTACTTTTTCTCCAGTGTTATATGACTGCAAATGCTACCATTTCTGCAATTCTTCACTTTGCTCAGAAACAATTTTCCATGTTTTAAAAGGAAACAAAAATGTGGCACAATAATTAACAATGCCTGTGTCTCCCTGAATAATAATTATTATTTTAACTGTCCATAAATTTCAAGTCTGCCTTTCCAGGAATATAAACATCTCCAGTAAAGGATGTGTTTTAGAGAGAGAGATACACCAGTCAAATACGCATGAACACAACAAAAAGGAAGAAATACTGAAACAAAATGGTAATCGGGCAGATGTTGAGGCCTGTAAAAATCCTGCATGTGTTGGTTTTAATCTAGAAAGCATATGTTTGGAAATGCATTAAAGATAGCCAGACTTCAGTCTTCCAGGAACTCAGGAAGCCACACAAAAACTAAACTGAGTAAAACTGGAAGAAAAAAAAATATCCAAGATTTATGTAGCATGTCTTTGATTTTTCAAAGAGGTGAGTTATACCCTGGACACGCTGCCAGTCGATCACAAGGATAACATGCACTGTATGGAGTTCCAAAAAAAAAAAATATCTGAATTCCCTGAGCAGCAATTACAACTTGGAGCCACTGGGATAAGGGAGAGAAAGCTGCTCCTTCAGAAGAAAGATGCTTAAGAACTGAGTAATACTCTTTGCATGTACTTTCCCTAGGGCTGGCTGGGGATCAACCAGGGAAACAAAGCACTGATACAAACAGGAGACCAGCAGCTACACTGGTGACTCCAAAATATGCATCTGTAATCAATGCCATGCCGTGCTTACATAATTGGGACGACAGCCATGTTTGTGCTCTGCTCTCCTCTTCATGGCCTGGAAAAATGCCCGAGTTCTCTCAGAAACCACTGGGAAAATTTGTTCATATTTTCCTGAATTAAATTCGATTTGAGGTTGTAGCTTGCTGTTCCTCTCTGTCTACTTTCACTTCTTTCCCACAGACTCCAAAAATGAGGTTGTAAGTGAAGAATGGTTAGACAACAAGCGGAGCAATTTACATCTAAATCTTTCTTCATAAAATATATAAAACTTATAAGCGATCAGCACAAACTGTTAAGCCCTCACAGCTTAAGCTCAATCTTAGGAGTGAGGAAAACCACATACCATGTTATGACAACATGTTATGGCCCTGATCTAGTGTGCTGCTATTCTTTCATGTGGTGCCAAAACATTTCAACTGAGTTATGAATCTCTGAAGGTGTCCAATGGTTTCTGGCACCAGAACAGGAGTTCCTTAAAGTCTAGTGAGTTGTGAGAAGAACCCCTTTCGCAATTTGATGGTTTTTCCATCCATGAAAAAAAAAAAAAACCCTTTATACTGACAACAAGGAGCACCACGTTCACTTTGCCGTTTCAGACATGACGATTTGGCGAAGGTCAATAGAGTCTTCAACACAATGGCATTTCCCAATTCATCTAATATATTCCAGATTGTGACATGAAAATAACAATGTTATTCTCTTTGTCTATCAGTGGACATGTGCTTTGGTTCATCTCTGTACTCTCCTGACAAATTGAATTTCAAAGTGTTCTTAAAATTTTCTAAACAAAGTCTGCTTATCTAGGATCCAGTAATTTGTTTTGGAGAGAGACTGAACTCTTGACCCTCATATGAAGATTACAGAGAATGTAGGTAAACAAAATATTTAAGTGCAGCCTAATATTTGCTAAGTTCGAGACTAAAAACAAACAGGCTCAATACATGTGAATCAATGTGGAAACTAATCATTTTCATTACACCGCTGAATCATTTCTGCAGGTGGAGCTTATCTTACCTGAGGGCAACCCTTTGCCCCTCAGCCTCTCCCGAATCTCCTTGCTCCGCTCTGGAAGAGATTCTCTATCAGTCAGCAGACCATCCAGCTGAGAAAGAGAGAGTGAAAGTAAGAAATAAAGAAAAACAAAGAGTGTGAAAGAAGGAAGAAACAAGGAAGTCAAAATGTCAGTGATTCCGAGAGTCCTGAATCATGTTCTATCAGCACGACCACATTATCTGCTGTGTAATTCAAACTTTAGCAGAACTTGCAATTGTCTTTAACATCTACTTAATTAGGAAACATTCTTTCTATGAAGGCTTCCTGACAATTTCACAAATTTGGAAAAACAAACAGGAATGTTGTAACTGAATTTTATATACATCACTACATTTTATACCTGAGAAAGGCTGCCCAGTACAGTCCTGACCAGTTTTCTAATATAGGAGAAAGGAGGGTCACAACTGGAATTTCTGATGTGTTTGCTGCTGATATCCAGGACTGTGCGCAATGACATTCGACTCAATGTAACATCGTCACACATGTTGAGGAGTAAACTGTTTAGGTGTTCTCCCAGCTCCATAGGCTGAATGAGAAAAAAGGATAACACAGTTAACATACAAACAGTGACAAAAGTGGCTTGTTAGCATGCATTCTGGCACAAGGTTGGTCCAACTGATTTTAATCATTATCACAGCAACTACATAATCTGTTATTCTGTGGTCTTCTAGATGACTTTTAAATATATGAAATAATGTTAAAACTCATCTCTGACATTTTAAAATTAAGTTGTTTTGTTTTTTTTTTAAACAGCAATTTTTGGTGCTGCATTCCTGTGTTTAACCAAAGTACACTTACATCTGGACAAATCTCAATACCCCCACCACTCTTAAATTTCCTCTTATGATGATGGAGTACTGACTCCCTGATGGGAGCTTAAAAAAAGACCCTAAAAACAGATTTCTGAGTGCTGTGATGGTCCCCAGTTCCTGCAGTGTGCCTTGTTTTGCAATACATGACTGTCAGAAAAATATTTGCAGGTATCACCTCATTAAACTATAAAATTAGATAATCTAGATTCTCTTCCCATCAGTGCTGTTTTGTTTATATTATGTAAAGAAATCAGCAAGTACAGAAGATTTCTACTTCATGCCTTTTATCACACTTAGATAGACACATACATAGAGATGCCAGAATTTGGTACAAACTTTGTAGCTTCAGTGCATACAGCAACACGTTTAGAGGTGAGAGCAAAGGCTTTAGTGATAAGAGTGGATGGAACCTCAGCCTTTCAGTGAAGCGAAGCAGATGGCAAACTTCAGTGTGAGTCATGATGCCTCTAAACTGTGGGCAGTATTTTCTCACAAAAGTGAATACACTGTGCAGATTATCTTTTACACCTGACTCACTCTTGTTGAGATATGAGCACAATATCTCCAGACCTGCACTTAAACAAATTCCTTAGTGCCTTTTCCCTTTGTGCCTTTTCTTACCTAGATGTGAAGATATTCAGTTAAAAATCTTATTTTGGAAAAAAAAGCCAGATACACCTAAAAAACCCAAATTATGATGCATATGCACTTATGATGTGCAGTATTTGGTGTTCCTGACACATTCACATACTTCTAATTAACAGCACCAATAAGATGGCTATGCACTACTTTCTGCTATTTCACTGTTCTCCATCATTGGGCCAGCATGGCTGTGCAGGTTTGACTTACTTTTGAGTTTTATGTAATGCCAAAATTGTCAACATGGTAGATACTGTTAAACCTTGACAAACACAGGTGTGTCTCTTCTAGTAAAACCCGTTCAACACTCACTGTACTTGCCAACTGTGCCAGTTAAACACTCATGTCATAGCTTTAGATACCTATAGATACATAGGCAATTAAAACACCACTGTTATCTTATTTTATACTGAGATGCTAAATTGTAATAAAAGAGGATTTTAATTCTGTAAGAACAAGTGGGGGGGGGGGGGGGGGGGGGGCACTTTTAGTCTATAAGACTTTTTAATAAAGTGTACATGCAATTCCACATCCTTTAACCTCTATACATTTGGAAGTGTGTTAAAGATTTACCTGACTCTGGGGGATCTTATAGTCTGCCCCCCAGAATAAGGTCATCCCCAGAGAGTACATGTGCATCTGTGAAAAAGAACACATCTTAGGCACCATAAATAACATATTTCATTCAGTCAAGACAAGAGACAGCCAATCATGATATATATATATATATATATATATATATATATATATATATATATATATATATATATATAAAATAAGTAAGTGAAATTGGATAGAGTGAAAGAAAGATAAATGGACTAGGGCTCAACAACTGCTAGAATGAGGAGAAAAAAAAAAAGCCTTTTTGGGGTGGGGGAGGAAAAAAGGAGAGGGGCTTTCAGCCTAAATCCAGAAACATTTTTCCATTTTCCTCTCCTTACTCCTCTACTCTCGTTGCTTGGAAGAGAAATTACTTCCCCTGAATGTTGGGCTTGGTAGAGGAAAGAATAATTCAGTGACTGCCAAAGAATGCAACATTGCCTTCAAGGTCTTTCAGGAACACATCAGAGTACAAATTTAAAGACACACCAAGACTTTCAGAAAATGTGCAACCCTAAACACTGTAGATTAAAAGAAGCAATATGACCCCCATATGTCAAAAAAGGAAAAGGAAAACTTGCAGATGACGTATGTTTATCCACAGTCTGATAATGAAGGAAACAGATTATATACTCTACACTGAAATAACTGAGCTGGGGAGACAGGCCCAGAGTTGGAAAACTGACTCAGCAAAAAAACTGTGTTGAGGTCTGTGGATCTGTGCCAGAGACGGGAATCCAGTCATGCAAGGTTTTTGCTCTTCTACCAGAGAGGCAGAGTCAAAATGAGGGGGTGTGGTGATACTATGATTGCTCACAACTTCAAATCTGAATCTTCTACATGCTGGCCTGTTTGTCCCAGTAAAGATATGCTCTAACCAAACACATGATAGTCCTGTCAGTATCGTCTATACCCACCATTTAATACATAACCTTGCAGAACAGACTAAATGTACAAAATGCAGAAACTATACAACATTTCAAAATGCGAAACAGTTCATGAGAAAGACAAAAACTCATTATACACAATATGTGACTCACAAAAAGCCTGTATGTGGAATAAAAATAACTCTGCCTTGTTTGTTCAAGTTCAGTTTTACATGTCATTTGCCTCTCTTTTGAAACTTTGGATGCAAAGCAAAACAATGATTGACATCAGCAAAACGACGTAGGCAGGAACATAAAAAAAACAAATGTGCAGGACTATGCATGTAAGGGAGATCGGCCTGCCAGTAAAGGTGATAAGTCTATGTAATCTTTTCTCAGGAATGAATGCTTTTCCTGGCATTTCTGACTATTTGATGAACACACTCTGAGTAAGCGAAACCCTAATAAACAAAACTAGTTACAAATTGTTTTATCGCAATCGTGGTGATTTTCTTTTGGATTGTGCTAAAACTTTGGTGGAGGCAATAAAAATTCCTCTCTGCAGGAAAACCCCTGACGAGCACACAGGTGTTGACACACTTTTCTCTAACTAATTTCAGCCTAACTACACTAATAGTTGTGCGCCAAGAAACCAGCAAAAAGCAGAGAAGTAAAGCACAGCAAACTGACAAACTTAAACAATGTAAACATGTTTAAATATAAGCAGGTTTAACTTTTTAAAAATCTCATTCTGAGGAAGGAAATGCATCCATGTCATTTGTTAGCATACACACTACATGCCTCGGTAAGAAAGAGTGGATTAAACATGACTATGTTTAGAAGAAAGGGTACTCAACAGGCAGTGACTGGTTAGATGACACCAAGTAATGGCTTGAAGTGAATGTTTACTTTAAATACAAAGATTTCTATTAAAAATATGGGCACTGACAAGATTGGAGAAAAGACACACCTAGACTAAAGAATTTGCCAGATTCTGCCACCACACAGGATAATGGTTTGTACCTTTTCTATGTCAGAAACAGAAGCCAAGGAGTTCCCCTCCAGGACCTCTGGAGCTGTGAAGGCTCTTAAGTCCTGCTGGGTGACATACTCATCTGCGAATGAGATGTTGCCAGAGGGCATGAGCAGGAGGGACCAGGGAGAGATAATGAAGCCCATGGCTGAAGGGTCTAGAGGTGGAAACAGACAGTTTGACAATTAAAATGCAATCAAGAGTAAAAAGCAGAAAAACTAGTACAACATACTTGACTGTCTTTACTTAAATTCTTAGCCATTGCCACACATCCACACAAGCACAGTGTTAAAGTGAAAAACTGTCTTTTTAAGCTCAATACTAGCATCAAATTTTGTCTAAGCATTTAAAGCCTGGATTCAGGGCCTGTACACATATCCAACCACAGTGGATGTTTCTTGCTATGGCTTTGACGTTCATGGAAATTCAAGATGATTGAAGTAAACAAAAACACATGTTGCTTTCTTAGTCTGCAAGAAAATAACTGTTGGGGCATGGTTGCAGAAAGGAATGGCCACACAGCGTAATTCTCTTTTCCTAAAAAGCCACAGCCAGTGCTATGGTGGGAGAAGGTTTTAAAAATACACAAAGGAATGTTTGAGCAGCGCTGCAAAATTCTTTTCTTTGACTGATAGTTAACTTTGAGTGAAGCAGAGAGAGACAAACAGAGGAACTCGATTTGAGGCAAAGAATATCTGCTTTCAAAAGCTGGAATTTACTAAGTAAATATAAGTTTCCTGTTTAAAAACTCATGACCAAGATCTTACTCAAAAGTACACTGGTTTAGTAGTAGTTGTATCCCACGTAAAGTTTTTGCCCTGGATAAGCGAATGGTGCTCAACAGAAGTGCATGACTCAGCCTGAGCGAAATAGCAAAATAATAAAGTTTTAACACACTGCAGATACAAACAGAAATCATATCAGGATAACATCTATCAAGCTAATAGAAAACCAAAAACTCCAGAAAAATTAGCCAAGAATGCAACATGCCATCTGCAAATATATAAAAACTATATTTTTAGGGGCTGTTAAGCTAGGAATGAAAATTAAGCAACTGTTCCAGTTAGGAGCTGGTACCAAATTATCCAGTTCATCAGAATCGTATGCCTCCAAGCTAAACAATTCCATTTTAAATCACTGCTGGCATGTGTTTCAGACAGCTGAGCATTACCAAACAAGATTCATGGTAGCTTTTGCACAGATGTGTGTAAGCTTTTTTCCCCCCTTAATTCTCTCTTTCCATTTCAATACTGTGTTCAAACAAAAGTAATAAGAATTGCTTTCAGAGATGCACAGACTGAATTTTAACCATCAGTCCTGATTTTCTCCAAATCCAATGTTGTTTCTAAGAACTAAAACTGACAGCATGTACCCTCATTCATTACATTTTTCTTTATTGGAAAATTGAATTTATGTTCTTAATTCAATCAATGACTACTTAACCTTTTTCCTCCACAGCTGCCCCAGGTTAAAGGACCTTAAGTCACTCTCACTCAATTAAATCTCAAAATGAAGTGCTTTACATTAGTAATAACATTTTATGAACATTAACTTCATTATTTCCTACTTTGTCTAAAATTGGACAACAGAAGATTGGAAAAATACTGCCTGGTCTGATGAGTTTCAACTTCTGCAGCACCATTTGGATGGTAGGGTCAGAATTTGGCATAAATGAAATGAAAAGCATGAATTCATCCTGCCTTGTATCAATGGTTCAAATTGGTAGTGGTATAACGGTGTGGAGGATATTTTCTTGGCACACCTTGGCCCCCTTCATACCAACTGAGCATCATTTAAACACCACAGCCTGAGTATTACAGAATGGCTTTCAATGTCACCAGAACTCAATCCAAAAGAGCAACTTTGGGATGTGGCAGAACAGGAGATTCACATCACGGATGTGCAGCTGACAATTCTGCAGCAACTACGTGATGCTATCATGTCACTCTGGACCAAAATCTCTGAGGAACATATGCAGAAGGCACTCCTCTAATGTACAGATGGAACAATAAAGAGAAATTCCTACAACACATCAGAAACACTCACACACCACTTATTCAAATAAATCATTGTTATACAAACATAGTAACCACTACTATTTACACATGAAAGAAAAAAAAAAAAAACTGTACTTGTGGTGTTTGACCACGTTAGTACACTCAGTGTTGGAAAATCCTGACACTCCCTTTGACCACAAAGACAAAGACAAATCTGATACAAAAAGCAAACATTTAACACACTTCATCAAAAAAAAAAAGACCCCCCCCCCCTGTTTTAAATGTTTCTATTCATAAACAACCGCAACACCATGTAAGAGGACATCTAACACAAATGTCAAAGTTAAACAGTCACTAATATTAATCCATTTTGTCATAAACTGTCTTTACATAGCTTGTAACTATACAATAGCTAGCTCCAACATCTGCTAGCCAAATTTTAGCTTCTCTATGCAGTCTAAAATCATCTGTCTAAAAATGTCCTCAGTACAGCTACACAACTACACACTGGAAAAAAAAATGATATGGTGCATTAATAACAATGTTCTTCTATAACTAACTTTTTCCATCTGTAACAAATTTTTTCTATATATATTAACTACAATTTCAATGGTCATGACACAAAAAAAGTAAAAAGTATTTTTGACTTTGCCCAAGATGATTCCATCAACACTTCTGCTGCTGTGAAAGAAAAGAATTCAAATCAGGATTCACTGAGAACCACGTATTGTAATGTTTCTGATTACAAATAACTGCTGCATCAATGCCATGTCGAGACAAATTTTATCAAAAATATTCCAAGCATCAGCGTTTCATTCCTGTCCTTATTAATTTCAGACTTTTACCTCAGAAGACGCAATCACTAAAATACTGTACAAGAGTATTTGTGCACAGACTGCTTGCCGTTAAGGTCACACTGATAAGAGAGGATTCCCGCAGCATGCCAGGTCTGTCTGCAAATGAAACCAGTAAAGAAAACTTGAAGCTGAACTCAAGCTGGTTTATGAAGGCTGTGGGAATGCATACAGTTTGTGGTAGACACTTTAGTTGACACAATTCTGGCTTGTGTAGTCACATCTACTGCAATTATGTCCGAGAAAAGACACCACGCAAAGGTTTTGACAACACCAAGGGCACTGTGCTAGCTGCTGACTTATTTCCTCTGAGTCACATGCTGTTTAAAAATTTTTAAGTTGCAAACTTATCTGACTTCAAGGAAAACCAAAGACATTAAACAGGCACAAGTCAGTCACAAAGATTATTTAAACACAGTAGATACTGCACATTTAGCAATTCTACAAATGATATCATTCTGTGATGTAAAAAAAGGAACAAATAAATGACTGCACTGATTCAATGTTGTAATTTCACAGATAGAAACTAAAATTCTCACAATACAATTTGAGACTGGAATTTTGCATGATCTACTTATCAGAAGATTCCTATTTAACACTTTTATTTAAAAGAAGCCAATGCAGACAGATTTATTAATTCAGATGACGATGACAGAATAAGCAAACAAGCTCAAACTGTATTTGTGTGCATGTACAATAATTTTTAAGAAACATCTTTATACTCTTGATTCCATGCACTCCTACCTTTGTGAAAAAGTTCTTGAAGGCTCTCAGCACTCTGGCTGAGCACCGCCCAGACCTCCTCCTCCTGGAGAGGACCTCCTCGAACCTCTAAAGCTTCTGCTAGAGACACATGCATCTTCCCTGCAGAAATAGAGAAAGAAGAGCATCAAAGATCAGATTCATAAAAAAAGACCTTCTGAAATCCACAAATACATTTTTATACAGAAATCAAAATCACTGCCTTGAAATTTCATGCTTCCAACCACTCAAGCTGTACTTTATTTTCTGACATGGCTGGGAAGACTTCATTTACTATTTCGTTGTTCATCAAGATAACAAACAGAGGTTTCTCAGTTAGAAAAACTACAAACATCACCTACAAACAAACAATGCCTGACAATGCTGTCAAAGTGCTTTCAGAAGCATGCAAGTCATTTCATAAAACACTGAGTATTTTTAGGTCAAAGCTATGCAGGAATGCAAAACCAGAACAGGTCAGACAGGACCCGAAAGGAGCCTGCACAGATCTACAAGATGACCCATGTAGTTCAATTTCATACGTCCAAAATGGATTTAGCCTGCATTTTTTGAAATGCTGTCAAGTTCAGTGATACAAATTCTCAATCTGTTTTTTTTTTCCCCTGAAAATTAAGCCATAAAACAGATTGGTGTCAGCCTTCTATGCAAGGCTCTGGCAAGACAGTAGAGTTCTAATGATGAGCAGCCAGCAAATGACCATTTTATACAAATTACAATATTACGATTACTTCTCTGTAATATATGAGATGTCTTTATACGTATGTGTGTGCTTTTACAGCTGTGTGTCCTTTGCTAATTCACAATTGAGATACTACTTGGAGACCCATCAACCCTTTTCAGGTTAAGGGTGAGACAAGAGGGTCAAGAGAGCAATTCAGGTGAGGCTGGGGATAAAAGCAATAGAGGGGGGATGGGTACAGGGGCAAAAGTCGAAACTAGTTCTCAGTCCTAGCATTGGTTTGAATGTCTCACTATGGCACCTCCCTGCATATTCCTCAGAAGCATTTATCTCATTACGCCAATCCTGACTGGCTGATGGTCATTGTAATTATCATTCAATCAGTATTAGCATAATGAGATAAATGCTTCTGGAGAATATGCAGGGAGGTGCATCCCATAGTGAGACATTTCACTCACACTACTCTAAGAACCAGGGATATACACAAGTAAACTAAGGTTTATACACCAAAGTCTTTCAATATTTCAATACAAAAGCAATGGTACATCACAGTCTGGCAGATTTTAAGCTATTGTGTTTCCATACCTCAGTGGAAATGTGTGTCTGCCTATGTGAAGCTTAGGTTGGTTTTCACGCATGTAAAAATGACAAAGGTCAAATAAAGTGTGTACATACTCATATCTCACACCTTAGGCATGTCAAGTATGAATCTGTAGGTTTGTTTTCTCATGTCCTTGTGAGTATGCTTCTGTCTGTCCCTGTCACAACGAGCATGCCCACTCACATTGACTGGACTTTATAGGAGCATGTGAGAAAGAACTTAATCCCCCCCAACTTCCTCAAACACAAGTGAACACATGTAAAAATATACATGCAAAATTGGTTCACCCAATTTGATTTTAAATAAACACTTGGCTACTGTTGATATTTTTCTTTTCTGACATTTCCTGTTGCTAGATTCAAATCTTAAGGCTAATTCTCATAATTCTGAGTATAAGTCTATTGAATGTAGTTTGTGTACAGTTCCTGTGTGTTTGTGTTTTGTTTTTTCCCCTCTCTGTGTAAGGTTTGTAAGGTGTGCGTGTGTGTCTTGAGATGATTTCTGCACGGTATGCAGAGGTGGAATGTGCATTTTAGCAGTTCCTCTGGCTTTTTATAATCAGCCTGCTATTACATGCTAGCACAACTAAAGCATGAAAAGTACTTTGTTTATACACTGTTCCAAACACCAAGTACTAACTGCACTGTCCTGGCTGCTGTGTGTGTGTGTGTTTCTGTGTCTACGCTTGTGTGGAGAGACAGAGAGAGAAAATGATGCATACATCAGTTTGTACCAGCTTAAAAATACTACTAAAAAGGTCAGAGATCAGTTTTATCCATGCACTAACACTTAAATGAGATTCCCTGCAACACAAAATCAACTACAAAGCACATTTCAAATAAGCAACTAAAAATTATTAGCTGCAAGGACACATTTTAAGCACCGATTGTTTTCATTTGTGCTGCCGTTTATATTATGTGGATCACTTTGGTTTTATGTACTGCAGTGTGATTCTAACTTTTATGTCCTGCAGAAGAGGAGGCTGTTGGGAACCAGTTTCAACTTAAGACGGGTCAGTGAACTGTATTTAATGTTGCTTTTTATTTTTCCTGTACCATAAAACGAATCCGAAGTGTTTTACAAGAGCATTTGCAATGAGTTTTGAATATAATATAAGCCCTAAATTACTGTCATTTAAATACCTCTGGGTTTTTGCCTGCTTACTCAACTATTTAAATAATTTTTAGACCACTAATTTGAGCTCAGTTAACTTAAGATTGAAATTTGTCGTCATTTTCTGCATTTTTGAGACTCCCTAAAAAGATTTATGAAAACAAACCAACATACTGATACAAGATGACTTTTTATTTCATAAGCTGAAAATATCTTCTGGTCTCCAATTATGCATTTTCTGGCTGATAAATACATTACATGATTAATACATTATGAAAACATACTGAATAATTTACTGTTGATCACCTGTCGAGACTGGATCGAAAATCTATTGGGCAACCAATTTGCTTTTATCATACTTCCAGGATGCTCCACATGTGAACACAGAATAATTCTGGGTGATGGCAGGAGTTTACAGGTGGTTTTTTACACTTTACTCTCTACAGTCCCTGACAGAGGTTCTGTTGCTTATCCATGTTGTGGAAACAAAAGCTCATAACCTGACTTTAAATTCATCCATTGGTTTTAGAAATGACTCATATGAAAGCTGAAACCCTCCCAAATGAGGTTTAATTTACGAAAATAAATTTGCTTCACTGCAGAAATATTGAACACAGAAAGGTCAGGTTTTGGCAAGACAAAAGTTTTGTCGCCTTGTCATATAATGCACCCAATCCTAGTTTACAGCCTCACCTGTGCTCACTAATTGATCGGTTAATTAGTGGGTGTGTATAAAAAGGACCCCAGCACCCCAGACCTTCACTTGAACTGCAGCTTGACTTCTGACAACATGCGAAAAATCCACCCTGCGACCAAAGCATTGATTATCAAGAGGTTGAAGACCAGATCCACTGCAGAGGTGGCTGGCACCTTTAATGTGTCTCAGCGTCAAGTACAAAGAATTAAAAAAAGATTTGAAGAGACTGGAGATGTTTTTGACAAGCCCAGGTCTGGCAGACCCCGCAAGACAACTGCTCAGGAGGAACATTTGTTGGTTAGAAAATCCAAAGCCAGCCCCTTTTCCACTGCAGCAGAGCTCCACCAGGCCTGGTCACCTCAAGCCCCTGTGTCAACTAGAACAGTTAGTAGGATTCTGTCTCGAAATGGCCTCCATGGTCGAATCAGTGCCCAGAAGCCAGCACTAAACAAAAGGCAATTAAAAAACCGTGTGGCATTTGCCAAGGCCCACAGCCTGCTAAACGGATGGACGCTGGAAAAGTGGCACAAGGTGGATTTCTCCGATGAATCTTCAGTTGAATTACACCACAGCCGCCTCAAATACTGCAGGAGACTTACTGGAGCCCGTATGGATCCAAGATTCACCCAGAAAACAGTTAAGTTTGGTGGTGGAAAGATCATGGTCTGGGATTACATTCAGTATGGGGGTGTGCGAAACATTTGCAAGGTGGAAGGCAATATCAATAGCCTAAAATATCAAGAAGTATTAGCTACCTCTTACATTCCCAATCATAAAAGGGGTCAGATTTTGCAGCAGGATGGTGCTCCATCTCATACATCCATCTCTACATCAAAGTTCCTCAAGGCAAAGAAGATCAAGGTGCTCCAGGACTGGCCAGCCCAGTCACCAGACATGGACATCATTGAGCATGTTTGGGGTAGGATGAAAGAGGAAGCTTGGAAGACAAAACCAAAGAATCTTGATGAACTCTGGGAGGCATGTAAGACTGCATTCTTTGCTATTCCTGATGACTTCATCAATAAATTGTATGAATCATTGTCGAACCGCATGGATGTAGTCCTTCAAGCTCATGGAAGTCACACAAAATATTAAATATGGCTCTAATAGCACCACAACTTCATTCACCAATGTTATGAAACATATCTTTGTATTTGAAGTAAATTATTTGTTCGATTTACACGTTACTTTCTGTGGGCGACAACACTTTTGTCTTGCCAAAATCTGACCTTTCTGTGTTCATTAAATGATCACTATTTCTGCAGTGAAGCAAATTTATTTTCGTAAATTAAATCTCATTTGGGAGGGTTTCAGCTTTCATATGAGTCATTTCTAAAACCAATGGATGAGTTTAAAGTCAGGTTATGAGCTTTTGTTTCCACAACATGAATAAGCGACAGAACTTCTGTCAGGGACTGTATATGGCTTTATGTTTTTATAACCTCTAGTTTATAATTTGAGCATTATTTTGAAAAGGTGTGGTGGGCTTCAAATTTGTTATTTTCAACAGACTTCATTCAAGCACAAGACTTACTAAATGTTGAAATGCTTGATTTTTTTAGCCCACACACTATATTGTAACATACCAGTTGGTACAAGGTGCACAGTGTGCATTAGTGGTTGATAATACGGTTTTTCCTGAATGATCTAATTGCACTTGTGGGCACTCCTAAGCTCTTTTACGAAAGCCAAATGAAAATGACATAGTTTTGTTAATTAGGGCTTCTTAAACTCAGGCATAATGTGTATATTTTGTATATTTAAAAAAAACAAACAAGATTAACATAAAAAAGAGATTTTAAAAAAAAAAGATTGTCATAGTAAGAATACTGGATATTGTCACTGGATTAAAATAAATATATCACCTGCCAAGGAGTGCGTTCACCTTTTCCATTTTGCACTTCAGGTTAGAAACATCACTTAGCTGTTAATGAACTAGCTTGTTAGATTATGACAGTGACCTTAAACATTGACTACCAAATTGTAATCAGTTCAGCCTTGCAGCCAAGTGAAGTTTGCATCACATTTAAACATATTTTCCCAAAACTTTCAAGAGATATGACATGAACAAAATAGGGTGTACGGACATGGTATCATACTGGCAATCCATCCCTATCTGCCTACTGCTGACTGATGTCTGCCTGTTGGCAAAAATGATTGCATATATATATATGATGCCAGTGGCTGAGGCTTATCATGTCAATTTTCTAAATTTCCAAAATCCAGGAACTTCAAAAAGTTCATTTTTTAAAATTAGAATTTCCTGCCAAAGAAAATTCAACCAGTGTATCCATATAATACACAGACAATACATAAATAAATAGGCTGACCTATATTTTCCCATTACAATGTACAATAGCAACCTGCAACATAAGGTCAAACCAGAACATGAAACACAGAGCATCTTAAAATTACACTCTGTTCTAGTCAAAGCAATTTTTACCTTAGACTTTCAACTTCCCTGGCCAATTACTAAGTCAGTAATCAAATTTATTATTTCAAAGTTTAGTTTCGTTGAGAATTATAACCCTAACAAGTATAGTCCTGTTAGAAATGCACAGATTTGTTCTAACACACACCTAACACAACAAACAAAAAATATATTGACAATACAGTACAGTGTATTTAACCGATGAATTTATTTCTAAGAGGAGCTAATCAGCTTGTTGTCCTTGAGCAAACACACGTTTTCTAAAAAATCCTGACATCATACTCTATGTCAAAGAAAGTTAAATGTCACAAAACCAGAAAAGTAAAATGCTATTTTTGTTTTAATACTGTGCACATAAGTATTACTATAGACTTCTCCTGCCTGATTACATGTTGTAAAAACTATGGACCAAGTGCAAAAGCCTGGAAGTTTATATTACCATGTGGACAGCTTAACAAACTCACAGTTGGTGTAGAATTTATGTAGATATATAAAAGAGCATCACACCACAGTAGATCTACAGACCTTACACGTACTAAAACCTGCATACATGATTTACATTAAGTCACTTACAAAACACTGAGACACATGAGAAAATGGCACATGGAAGATCTTATCTGTTGTCTTTTTCTCTTTAAACTCCAGCTAATGTGCTGCACTGACAGCTCTATCTTCTAATCTTCCCAATCGAGTGATGGAATGATACTAAAGTACGCAAAACAGGAAGCTCCAGTTTTACAGACACTTTAATTTACGCTGAGCAGAAACTGTTAGCTCCCAGGATACACTTGAACATTCAAAGATAAACAACTTTATTTGTGTCTTTGTGTGTATGTGTGTCACATATAAATGCATCTGCTGTATGGATTGACACTGTACTTTCTCCGTTATATAAAAATGCCATGTCACCACTGGAGAGGTGAGGATTTAAAGATGCCAAACTCAGATAAGAAAAAAACAAGCAAAGCTTTTACACAGAAGCCACAACAGCATGATTACCACTTCCTCTGAAAGAAGGAATAACTTGCTTTAACTACTTAACAACAGACCTGTTTATACAAACTCCAGGCCTCTTAGCAGATAAAGAAGCAGATAAAGAACATTGGTCTTACTTCACACTGTGCTTGAATAAGAAGAATGTTACACAAATTCACCTCGTTTTGGTATCATTGTACAACCAGCCTTAAATATGTAGTGAATGGAACACTTCATGGAAAACTGCCTTGGTCATGTTACACAAAACTGAGAAACACACTAAACACAGCACAGACCATACAGTCACCAGCCACTTCATTTGGTACACCTGTTCATTATTGCCAATATCGTTTGCAATTCCATGCAAAGCATGTAGATGGTGTAAAAAAAAGAGAAAATAGCCAGTGAACAGCAGTTCTCTGGGAGAAAACTGCCTTGTTGATGTCAGAGATTGGAGGAGAATGGCCAGATTGCTGATAGGAAGACAAAAGAACTGAAATAACCACCTGATACAACCAAGGTAGGCAGAAAAGCAGTTAGGAACACGAAACTGAAGCTACAATTTACACGGGCTCACTAAAATTGGACAATGGAAGATTGGAAAAACCTTGCCTGGTGACTCTTGATTTCTATAATACTGAGATAGTATGGTCAGAATTTGGTATAAACAACATGAAAGCATGGATCCATCCTGCTTTGGTTCAGTCTGGTGGTGGTAGTGTAATGGTGTAAGTGACATTTTCTTGGCACACTTTGGGCCCTTTAGTACCAAATTAGCAAAGCCTTCCTGAGTATTGTTGCTGACCATATCCATCCCTTTATGACCAGTGTACCCATCTTCTGATGACTGCTTCCAGCCACATCGCATCAAGTCATAAAGCTCGAACAATCTCAGACTGGTTCTTTAACATGACAGTGAGTTGACTGTATTCAAATAACCTCCACAGTCACCAGATTTCAATCCAGTAGAGCACCTTGGGGATGTGGTGGAACGGGAGATTTGCATCTTGGATGTACAGCACAGCCAACAAATCTTTAGCAAGTGTGATGCTATCATGTCAATACTGTCAAAATGTCTGAGGAGTGTTTTCAGCACACTGGTGAATCTACGCCATGAAGAATTAAGGCAGGTCTGAAGAGGGGGAGGGGGGAGGGGGGGGGGGGGGGTGAGGGGTTCAACGTAGTACTAATCAGTGTGCCTAATGAAATGACCGTAAGTATATTTAGATTTGCTTGATCACAGCTTTTAGACACGATTTGCAATATGCAATATGATCATAAGTTCAGTCATATAGCAAAGTTTGCTCATGATCTAACGATCCAGAATGCTGAAAATTGTAGGGTCAAAAAATAATTAACTCCTGTAAAGTAAAAAACAAAGGCAGTGACATGCAACTAACACCAAAATATAGCTGAACCAATGGAGTATAACAGCACTGGGGTGCATCTACTGCAATGTAGTACTGTATCAGCACACAGAAAATTTGGGCTGGATGAGGTATGCACTCTACTGAGTGCCCTTCTAATTATGCTGTTTTACAACTTTAAAAAAGAAAGTAGACAAGCAAGCTTAAGTGTTGGCTGATGTTGACTTTCATTTTAAAAAATTATTTACAATCAGTGTTAATTAAATTAACGATGATAGTGAATCACTTCCAGGTATCAGCATCCTCATGACTTGGCAGCCATTCAGATTCACATTCAGCTATTCAAGACACAAAAGGGAGCTGAACAGCAACAATGTCCACACCTAATGTGTCATTTGAGATTTGACTGTATTACATGATAGTGCTGTACCAAGGTGCTGCCAACACCATGCACCTGTGTGTTTTCTTCCTTCCATTGGACCACACCTATGCCCTCATTTGGCTTGAAAATACTTTTTTTTTTAAAACTTTAAAGATACAAATCTCATATTTGGAAAAAAAAAAAAAAAAAAAATCACAAGAGCGAGATGAGAAGTAGCCAAATATTAATATTGACCATAATGACTGATGAAAAGATGACATTTACCAATGTCACTGGCTTATACTACATCAGTTTGAACTGGTTATATTTTCAAAGATAGTGTGAGAGTAATTATTTCCCCCTTTTCCACATCTTTGAGACCTTTGCCTAAAACTCTCATGATAACATAGGGACTGGCTATGTGTGAGGATATGAGAAATTAAGAAAGGTTTTACTGTCGCTCTTAAGTTAGTCAGAGAAACATCAAAGACCACCAGTCAGCCAGGAACCTTAAATATCTGCACCAAATTTTGAGCCAATTAATTTAATTGGATATATGAAAAATCTGATTTGCTCATAGCTCTATAAACATCTCTGGGGACCAAAGACAAGCCATTACCATCCCCTAAGATATCACAGAAAAAAGCAGTGCACCGGTGTTGTTATGTCTGGTACTATGAGCTTATCTGCTATAAACTGGGTCAGCAGCCTCCTTTAGTGCTGTATTTTATTTCTGAAAATAATATGTGAAACAGTGTCCCTTCCATGAATCATAACTTGAAGAAGAGTGTTAATGAGTAAGCAGGCTGAAATGTTTATGCAGGAATGCAGGTTAACCATTCTAGCCACTGGGAGGTGTGAAGTTTGAGGCAAAGTGGGATATGACCCATCTTGCTCATTACCCATGAGAATGGGGAGAGCGGGTGCTGTGAAGACTGATTGTTTTGTGGCCCTTGTTATTTCAACAGAGACCTACAGTGGAATGTTTTTTATCCGCACTCAGCCTGCTGTGCAGGCCGGCTCCTCTCTCATTGGACTATGGTCCTGCTCATTATTGAGGGCGCT
>NC_044357.1:14776703-14791703 GCF_007364275.1 Archocentrus centrarchus | reverse complement strand
AACAGGAATCAATAGGTTAATCAATTAAAAAAATAGATCTATAAGCAGAACCAATTATGGTATTAATGGTAAACTCTTATTTGTAGCTGTCAGCTCACTACCCCACGTCAACCAGTTTTTCTGTGTTATACAGGACAGTCTGAACCTGAAAACTCCTGACATCTTTTTGGTGCAATAATTATATAAATATATAATATAAAATGTGTGCATCAATATTAAGAGCAAAATGTTCTTACATGAGTTTGTTATTTTCAGTATGAAGTTTGGAGGTGGTTAAATACTGTTATTTTCACTAAGTAGGGACATGAGTATTTCCATTTAATGCTATTTTATGCACAAGCCTTTACTTTTGCATAATTATGACAAATGGTAATTTTTTCCCCACTATTTTTAAACAAATAAAAACAGAATAGAATCTATTATAAAAAATTTAAAAACCAACAGTTAGAGAGTAGTAGATATGGAAATATTCAAGTAAAGTGCAAATACCCCAGAGTTGTACTTGAATAAATGTACTTGATTAGTTTTCATCAATGTAAGCCATACACTCAGAACAGCAGCAGATATCACATTTCAAAAGATGGAAACAGACAGTGTTTGACAAGTTAGTTTCACTGATACAACAAAGAAACTGAATTGCTTATCAAAATCATATCACGTTCCCATTTTCTTTAAATTAACAAATAATTTTGAATTCAAATTTACAATTCTTATAACAACTAACTGATTGACCCCATGCAGGGATGGAAACAATATTGTTTATGTAAGTAAAATAGCAATACAGCTTGTAAAATAAGCAAAAGTAAAAGTTCTCAACTTACAGAATTACCTTTTGTGGTATCTTAATATAGCACACAATCTCTGTTTGTTTGCACATGAGCTCCTCCTGCACAATCAGGAGTGAAGCAATCAAAACTGGCACACATCTTAGGCCCCTCATTTTTGATATCTCCAAATTGTGATGTTTACAGTATCAGCATTCGATTAAATCATTTGATGCATTAACTTTATGAAGTCAAGTTTACTGTATTTACTACATCAAAAGTTTAATGTTGGATGAATAACTCTATGAATGTGCTTAAGGCAATGGAATTTCAAGCCATGTGAAGTTGTCCAGTCTTCTTTTTCCAGCGTGTCATTATTTGCATGTTTTGTCAGGTGCATGTTATTGGCAGGTATGCGTAAATCATAAGACATGTAAATACACAATCATAATGAAAGTTAAATTATGAAATCCTGTTTTTACTTAAAGAGTGTGTATTTGATCAATGTATGTGAATAGCATCTGGCTGATGAGTGTAGTAGAGCACTTGTTTCTTAGACAATGGATGGTTGATGTGGTCTCTTAATGGTACAGTAAGTACTTTTTGCTGTACAACTCCCATATGTATCTATTAAAACGGCATCTATCACCCCTATTTATTTATTTATTTTTAACTTTTCTCAGTGTGATTACTACAATTATTACAATACTGTAGCATGGCATGTACTAGTTGTTACAATGTACAACAGTTTGTTGATAAAATCTTAATCCACAAAGCAACCTTAACTGTTAGATTTAGACAAGGGTAATATTTCCAGACTGACAGACTGTAGAATACTGTAGAAGTTTGAAGTAGAAAAAATATAAATACTATGAGGTGGTGTTAGTACTCTGAACAAGTACAATACTTAGTTTACACCACTAGTTACACAGTCATTCTTATATTACAGTGGTCAAAATGCAGTTCCTACCAACATAATTAAATAAATAATGTCTTTCCATATGGTGTTTACGTTTTAGCAGGCTGTCATGAGACTTATGGTAAATATGATTGCATAACTTCACCACAGACCATGAAATTGTGTTGGTGTTATGTCACCAGTTTATATAGGAACAGAGCAGCTAGTAGGCAGTAGGCCTTTTGTGGTTAAATCTTTTCAGAGAACTACTCATAACAATTAATAACTACGGTGCAATGCTGCTGGATTATATCCGATCTGAGGAAATTATGTCTGCATTGTGTTCAAGCATGAATGAACTGAATCTGGTGTTAAAATTTGGCGCATGTGAGGGCTTCCAATTTTAACACAGTGTACTGATGAAAGGTCATTTTAGTTTTTGCTCATTTGCCAAGTGAAAATATTTAGGACTGTGTGTATGTTGAGCGGTAAGTCTTACTCATCAGTCTTGCCACCTGATCACCTGAACTTCTTTCCTGGTGAAGCATTTGTCTGTCATGGCAGTTGTGTTGTTTCTAAAATTGCATTGGAAACATTAAATCATCTCTTCCAAATAAAAGGAGCTTTCCATTCATCAGCAAAAAAAAATGATGCTACATTTGAAAATGTCAGCATTTTGTACATATGCATTATCTAAACGTGACTGCTTGGGTTTGCAGGAAATGCGTGTATGTATTGTCTTACAAAGATGAACTCAAATCCCCCTCGCTGTGTATCAGTTATTCATCGCTGAAATAAACTGTAATCTGGTCAGCTGGAGGGCACGTGGATGTCAGAGGTTCCCCTCTGATATAGAGTCCTATCCCTATACTGAACTCCATGCAGACATGTGACACCTAAAGCCTCCTGCGTAACAGTAAATAATCCTACCATCGTTAAAGCCAGCCAGATTAAAGAAAATCCCTTATGAATTAACTTTTTGTTGTAGTTTCCATAACCATATTAATGATAATATTATTATTCTCCCCTCGATTTCTCATCAGGACAAGAATATTAATAGATTGCAGACGTGCCGTGGTTGTTGCTCATAGAGCAGAGTCGGCTGCACACCCATCACACTGTAGAAAAACTGCTATTGCTGGACCTCAGGCAGGCTGACATCGCATGTAAAAACTATGTATTTGTTATTTGATGGATTAAGGAGTGAATGACCTCTGCAGCCTAAGCTGTGGAATCCCGAACCGTCTGTTAGACAACATAAGCTTTTATTTTATTTTTTTCCCCCATAATAAAAAATGAAAGGGATCAGATGTAATTCTATTATGGTGGTGCAACTGAGGCTAGTCCCCCTGATAGTGCTATCACTAGTGCATTCAACTCTAGTAATATGGCGAAACCACCATAACTGAGACGATATGTTTATTCTTTTACAATATTTTTTTTAGAATGTTTAGTTGGATGTCCTAATTAAGTCACTGATCTTAAGAATAAGATCAGTGACTTCACAAGAATCACAACTCTTCCTATAGTATTTGTAAGATTTTAGTGAAACTTGCACACAGTGATCACCTAATGGGTCTTCACCCAAACTGTGGTTGTATTGGTCATTTTACAGGCACATTTTCATTTTGACAAGAATCACTACGCCTTCTTGAATAATGATCAGATTTTAGACTCACTGCTTTTTTATTTAGTACTTCTGACATTACAGTAACGTGTAAATGCAATAGTCACACATAAGGAAAAACAGTGCAATGAACTTGCAGACTTGCTACCTTTGAAATGGTTGTTTCAAAGATGGGGACCAGATCTGCAACCACTTGCAGTTAGTTGCGGGCTTCAAAGCCCAATTTGTTTTAAGATGGTAATAAAATGGCAATAAGATGGAGTCAGTCTGCTATCAATCTTCAGTGGAATGGAGTGAAACTGGCAATCAAGTTGGCAATTACTGGCAATCTGTTTATTCTAATATGGCAATCAAAAGCAGCAATCACATCGTGATTGTAAGATCACACAGAAATTAAAGGTGTTGCACGTTCAACATCTGAGCAACCAGTTGGTTGGCACAACTACTTGCAATTGGTCACCATATGCAAAAAGATTCAGTGAAGTCACCGAGCAACCACAGTTATTTTTTCAAGGAAGTTGCAGTTCTATTTTTACTGTAGTGTGACTGAGCCATTAGCCAGATATGCTACTATGTCAATACTGTTCTCGTTTATTATTATAATCTGGATGGTATTTGTCAAGTGCAAGATTTAAGAAGTTCAGAATTGGCATTAAAACCAAAAGACAAAATTTCATCTATAATCCATCCATCCATCTGTTTTCTGAAATCAGGGTCACGACGATGCTGGACCCTATGACAGCTGGACCCCAGGCACTAATTCACCCCCATACCATCAGAGATGCAGACGCTGATGTACAGTCCCTCTCCTCTTTAGTCCTCTTTAGAGGACACTCTATCCATGTTTTCCAAAAATAATGTCATACTTCCATTTCTCGGAAAGCAGAACAGTTTTCCATGTTGCCTCAGTCCATTGTAAATGAGAAGATGGCGGTGTTTCTTGCTCATGTTCACATTTGATTTCTTTGCATGATAGAACTTTAACTTGCATTTGTGGATTGCACAACAATTGTGTTCCCAAGCTCATTCAGAAGAAACCTGAATATTACGGCCATCCAATGCTGAGTTTCAGCCTTGTCTCTTGCACACAGAGATTTCTCCAGTTTCCCGGAATCTTTTGATTATATTATGTACTTTATATGATAAGATATTCAAAGTCTTCACAATTCTATGTTGAGGAACAATAATCTGAAATTGTTTCAAAACTTGTGGGGTTTTTTTTTTACATAGCTTAGTGACCCTCTGCCAATTTTTACTTCTGAGAAACTCTCATTTTACTGACCTTTTGCCAATTAACCTAATTAGTTGCAAAATATTCCTCAGCTGGTTCTTTTTAATACCACTTACTTTTCCAGCCTTTTGTTGCCCTGTCCAAACTTTTTTGAGATGTTAATGCTATCAAATTCAAAATAATTTTTTTCTTAAAATGGTTCATCAGTTTAAACATTTGATGTGTTTTCTGTGTTAAATCAATCAAATTTTAGTTTATGAGAATTGCAACTTACTGCCTTCTATTTTGATCCCTATGATTACCTTGGTACTGAACCTGCAACAGTGACAGAATGACATATAAGTGACTGCAAAGATGCTGAGCAGAAAATGAAATGTGTGTGATAATATAATATAATATTGTGACTTTGTATTGTATCTCACAGGAAAACTCTCCTTTCTTTGTGTCCCTGGGTTAAGGCTCATTTATAAGTGTGGGCTGTTATTCTTTGCATGTTCTGCTTTTAGAACTCCGGCTGACTTTACGATGTACAGTAAAAATATACAATGTAGCACTATTTCAAACAGTAATATGCATTTGTTATATTTAACTTTTTATCCAAGAAGCAGTTATATCTTCATTCATGTCAAACACAATTCTGCATGTCTTCCTTCATTCTTAGGTGAACAGCAGACATTCACATATTTGCACAGTTTGCCGAGCTCTTTGCATGACAGATGCGTGATGCAATCCTGATATAATCTGGCTTTAAGTTGGACCACTGGATTCTCATTCCTTTTTTTCAACCATCATTATTGTTGTAAGAAGTGCATTTTTGTGGCCTATTTTACAAGCACGCTTGATAGCTCGGGGTTGTGAGGAGTGCTGATACAGTGCAGATTTGCATCCTTCCTCAGAGCCTATATTTTGCTTTGAAGGACAATCAGTTGTATATGTTAACGAGCGATAAGTTTATGGATTTTTTTCTCTAACATGTGAATATTATCACATATTATCACGTATTAATCAAATTACTGGGTTGCATTTTTGTAAATAAACAAAAATGATAAGAGTGAATGTTTTTGTTTTTCATAAAGATGCTGCACTCTTCTAAAATCGTATTTACTTTCCAAAAAGCTTCTTTTTCTCTATTTGGGATATTTCTAAATGAAACAGGCTAAACAAAAAGAAGAAGGATGGGTAAAGGAAAGCAAAACTGTGGCTTTAAAAGTATCATGCCATTTTTATGGAATACTGCATAAATTAAAGATAGAGATTCACTACCTTTAAGCACAAAATATGTTCAGGAAAAAACATGTGACCTGATATTGCCTTCATATTCCAAGGCCTGCCCTTTGCACTCAGAAGCTGTGTGATAATCAGATGGTTTCCGGTCTCATTAGAGGGAAGTGTTACATCACAGAATGAACAGACATGTACAGATGTACAGATTTAAATGTACTCAGCCAGACATTAAGGATCAGCTGTGCTCTATGCGCTGGATAGCCACGTGGTTTTTCAGGACACATCAACAACAGTGCTTTCCTTTGTGAAAACTAAACATGATGGGTTGACTAATGGTCTCTTGACTTTACAATCACTGCAATCCACAGTTCAGAGTTTTCACTTCTGAAGTGAAAGTATAGTACCGTGCAAAAATTTTGAGTCACCTTTCGTTTCTTTATATTTTGCTAACGTGCAAACACAAATAGGTACACAGTATATAAGGTAAAAACAGAATTTGCACAATTTTAAAGAGCTTGAAAGTCGGTATTTGGTATGAACACCTTTATTCATCAATACAGCCTGAACTCTCTTACAGTATACAAGCTTTTTTGTAATTTCTATTCTACTCAACTGTATTTCTAGTGGTTTTCAGGAATACTTCTCCAGGCTTCTTGAAGGACATTCAAAGCTCTTCTTTGGATGTTGGCTCCCTTTTATTTTGTTCTCTGTCAGGATGATCCCACACTGCTTCAGTAATGTTGAGGTCTGGGCACTGGGGAGGTCAATCCATGACTGATAGTGTTCCATTGTGTGTTTTTCTATCGAGACATGCTTTTACTGCATTGGGAGTGTGTTTGGGATCATTATCATGCTGAAAAATTAAGCCATTGCAAATCAGATGCTCTCCAGACGGTATTGCATGGTGCATCAAAATTTGATGGTGCTTTTCTGCATTCATAATTCCATTAATTTTAACAAGATCTCCAACACCACTGGCTGAAATGCAGCCCCAAACCATGACAGATCCTCCACCATGTTTTACAGACAGCTGCAGATATTCGCTGTCGTACTTCTCTGTTGTCCCTCTCTTTGAGATCTTGTAACGCATTAACAGATTTTGAGTTGACTTCCCTGAAATATGATACAAATAATATTAAATTCGGGATAAAAAAAAAAAGAAAACTGACTGATCCTTAAATTTAGAGCTGTCCCTTGCTGTCCTTCCACTTTTTCGTCAAAGCATAGTCAGCCTTTCCTTATTAGGAAATGTTAGCATGCTATAACACTAAACTGAGATGATCAAAAGGCTATACAGTACTGTACCTGCCGAATAGTTAGTGTAGTCATCAAGTGCATGTTAGAGTGATGATGTTAGCATTTAATTCAAAGACTGCTGTGTTCAATTATAGCCTCGCAAAGAGCTTAACACAGCTATAGAGTCCTTTGAAGTGAAGACTCTGCAGCCTATATTGGAGTGACATCTTTAGTTTTAATTAGTTTTTCAACTTTTTTTTTTTTTTTAACAATCAGCCATCTTGGAGTATTTTAAATAGAGATTCCATCACTAAAAAAGTAGATTAATTAGCACAAATTGCGCTTTGGAAGTGTATATCCTAAAGCCTCATTTCTACAGTATGTGTCCCCATATAATTCACACCCTATTCATTCACTCGTGCCCTGATGATTTACGTAGCTGGCACGTGACAGTCATTAATCAGGTATTTGCTCGTGGCTGGGAGTGGTGATAAGACCACGGGTTGTGGATGAATGCTGTTGGGGATGAAAAAGCATTGTATTTCTTCCCTTTCACAGTACATTTGTCATATTGATTCAGTCAATTTACATAACAAAGAGTCCAGGTGATCTCTCTCCCTCTCCTTTTGAGGGTGGGTTGCGTGTTTGCATGCATTCTGTGCTCAGATGTTCTGCAAAGTTTCTTTCTGTCAGCATCGTAGGAGGGAGCTATTTCTGGATCAGTGCTTTGTTGACTCTGCTGTGGCATCCCAGTGGTTTATTGACAGGGGGGAGACAGTTGGGCCACTTGACATAAACTACTGGCCAAACCTTCAATGACCTGAATGAGCACAGAGGAAAGAAATCAATGATTTTTAGTAGACAAAGTAGTAGACAATTAAAAGTTTCTTGTGAATTCCAGATCTTAATTTTATTTAGAGCAGCAGAATGCATTCGGCTGTTTCACACATGCACATGCATGTCCTTTTTCTAAACCATCTCTTCTGCCTCACTTAAACTCAGCACACCACACTACACTGGTGGTTTACTTTGAAAACAGTTGTTTACTGTTTTGCGAGTTTCGATGTAAAACTGTAACAACAGAATTTAAAAACAAAGCTTCTCAATAATACAAAAAAACAACGAGCGGTTAAAGGCATTAAAAGTACTTGAAGTGTAGTTAGTGTAGTTGCATAAGACCAGGATATGGTAGAAAGCACTTTATTAGGAACACCAGGCAGGAGCCCCTTTGACTTCAGAACTGCCTTAATTCTTCATGGTTGTCATATTACAGAGGGTCTGTGGTCCCTGAATCCTGACAACTAGCCGAGTGGTGGTCTGTCTCTCAAAAGCTTTAATAACCCCTGAGGTTAATGGCACTTTACAAAGGTTACTGGATCTGAATTCCTTGAGAGACATTTTCTCTGTTATTGACTTAATAATCACCCCCCCCCCCCCCCCCCCCCCCCCATGTCTCTCTTTGATGGTAATATGCTGGAATTTGCTCAAAATTCACTGTCATCTTTATGGCCACGAGGAACACACTTCATCATGAAACATCTAAAAACACCAAGTACTGTACACGTGAAATGGAAGCCACTCGAGATCGTTCGATGCCTCATTTTCCTGTAATGCTGAGTCCAGCAAGTCATCTGTCTTACATTTTCCACTGCAGCACACACAATGCAACTCAGAGCCTGTTCTAGCTGCCATTATTGCCTTGCTCAGCAAAGTATCTTATCTCATCTACTGTACAGAATGATATCAATTTTTTTTCCTGTCATTTTAAAATTATAGAGAATAGATAAGTGGTTAAAGGACAAAAAGCAGCTGGCATGCTGCTGTTTTATTTTTGTCTTTTTTTGTTTTGTTTTTTTACTGCATGTCCTGAGGCAGAAAATAAGGGATAGCGTTTTGGCTGTGGCTCTGATTTTATATTCCCTCTTCAATGTGAAATTCCAAAAATAAATCCATTTAGCCTGTGGTTCAGTTTTTTGCTTTTTTTTTTTTTTTTTTTTCCAAGGAGAGGAAAGGCTCAACTGCAATTACAGTGATTGGGTTACTATTTTTCATTATAACTTTCTTTATTAGCCACACTGTCATGGTCCCAGGGTTTTTGAGATTTGGGGACATTTAGGGTTCTTCTAGTATTTGATCATCTTTTTATTATGCTTCTGTATTCTGTTTTCTATATTATTTATATCCTTTGGTTCTCGATTTCAGTCTGGCTTGTGATTCCTACTTTCCCATGTAGTCCAGCCTCTCTTGTGTTTCCATGTTTGGCTTGGTCCTTGTCTTTGTTTATCTTTTGTGCTTTTGTGTCAAGTTTGTATGCCTTAGTCAGTGTTAGTTTGTTCCTGTTTTGTTTTGACAGTCTCTTGCTTCCCGTGCTTCATATTTGGTTCTACTTCCCTTGTCTTGTCCTCTGCGATTTGTTCCAGCTGTGCTCGCACCTGTTTCCTCTCCCTTCATTACCTCTTGTGTATATACTGCCCCAGTTTTCCTCTGTTTGTCATCGCTTTGTCCCCTCATGGTTGTGTGTTCCTTTGTTTTCTGTTTTCCTGGAGCTTCTTCATTTTTGGATATTTTGCTCCTGTTCTGCTTCCCGGAGTATTTTGTATTTTGTGAAAGAATTCAGCATTAAAGTTACTTAAGTTTATGTCTGCTTTCTGAGTTCTGCATTTGGGTCCACACTCTGCCTGCCACACAGCCCACCTTGACACAACCACATCAAAGTGAAGCAAAGTTGCATCCACGCAGGAAATGATTCATAACAACATGACAACCAGAAACCAGCAATTGGATCAGCGACTTCAAGCAACCCCGAGTGATTAAACTCTTGGATGTATAAAAAAAGAAAAGATCGCCAGATACCGACATATTGTGTTGTTATTCCATGCATCCTTTTCCCTTTTCAAAGCCTGCTCTAGATCAATCCACAATGTCACTTAACCATAAGCAGTTGGTCAGACATTCGTGTAGCATCAAGCAGAGATGCGGACCAATTTACTCTTTGGAACCACAAAGGTGTGCAGTAGATCTGTTAAACCATGTTCATTTTCTTCAAATAAAAGTCTAGCTGAAGAATAATTTTACTGTCAGAGTCAAAACTTTATGAATTACCCTACACAACCATCTTAAGATAGAGATTTCTTTTCTACATACAGCAGATGCAGCTGTGGTCCAAAGTTTACATACGCTCATCATGGACATGAATGTGATGGTAATTATGGGCTTTCATTTATTTCTTTAAACTATTCTTTTTCCTGGGTGGAATGATTGTGCAGCACTCATCTTTAATTAATCTAAAACACGAATTGGGTGCACAAGCTTGAATTTATTCTGGATTTTCTGTAAAACATAAAGGGTCAAAATTATACATACAGGCTTAAATATAAACACACGCCCCCACTGATATGTGATTAATTATACCTCAAACATATGCTTTTGGTACCACCAACAAGCTTCTAGCATAATTCTGGCTGGATATTTGAACACTCTTCCTGGCAGAATCGAGAGAGTTCATTCAAATTGGTGGGTTTCCTGGAATGGTTTGTGACTTTTGAGAATAGTCCACAAATTTTCATTTGAGTTGAGGTCAAGGCTTTGGGAAGGCCATTCCAAAAGTGTAATGTTAACCTGTTTTATCCTTTCCAAAATCAGTTGGGATATGTGAGCATGATGCTCACATATCCAAACTGATTGGATATGTGAGCATGATGCTGCCACCACCATGCTTCACAGTTGGTACTGTGTTCTTAGGTTTGAAATCCTCACCTTTACTCCTCCAAACATAAATCTTGTCATTGTGGCCAAATAGCTCAATCTTTATCTCGTCTGACCATAAAACTCAGTGATACCTGTGTATGTTCAGTAACGATGTAAAGCCTAGATAAATGGCATCCTGTGTAAAACCTATTTAATTTGAGGAACAGATGAAAGGAGCAGTTTTTTTCTGACCTGTTGAAAGTCATTCATCCATTCGTCTTTTAGGAGCTGATTTACTGCAAATTACCATTCGCGTGCTTGCACTTACAGTGTGGTGCAGAAATATTTTGCAGCTGAGGGAATGGATATGGTATGAATACGGTTTAGAAGCAAAATGGCTTTCATTCATTTTTGCACTGGTAATATTTATTCTATGTTTAACTGTGGTTTAGGAAATCTCCTCAAGGACTAAAAAGAACAAATTTCTCATTCTGTCATTTGTTAGTATGCATCCCTTCTCTCTCGTTCTGTTCTTTGTCTCGTTTTGTCTTGTTCTGAATTTCAAGCTTGTCCTTGAGTCTGGCTACTTTTGGTAATTAAATTAGCCAGGTGACACGTACAGGTACTTAAACCAATTTATATATTTTTAAAAGTTAAAATTTGACTGACATCATTTTCCAAACAGCTTTGTACAGCCTGAAAGCTCTTCTACCTCCGATGACTACCTGGGGAAGGGTTAGAAAGTCAGTGTGTGTGGCAATTTGATGCCTTTGATGTGTAGAGAAGGACAGAACAGGCTTTACTGTTCTAAAATATATTTGGGACTATTTCCTGGCCCATTTGCCCTTTTTTTCAACATGTCACTTGAATTATTACTGTCTGCATAGAGAAAATCTAATTACTAGAAAAGGTAATAATAAATGATAAACCAACAGCTGTTAGTGTCAGTGTTATGCAATCAATTGTTACCTCACTTACTGTGTGTGTGTGTGTGTGTGTGTGTGTGTGTGTGTGTGTGTGTGTGTGTGTGTGTGTGTGTGTGTGTGTGTGTGTGTGTGTGTGTGTGTGTGTGTGTGTGTGTGTGTGTGTGTGTGTGTTCTGGTTTGTGAGAGGAGCTGAAGGACTGAGATTACTATGTGGCTAAATTGGGAGACAGGGGGCAAAGTGGCCAAGACTCTAGTGACTAGGCTGTATAAGTCTTATCCATATTGATGCTGTATTTACCATCACCGCCTTCCACCACTGACCTGAAAGCCACTGTTTAATGCATTATTAAAAAGGCTTGAGGGCTTCAAGTCTCTGGAACTGTCTATAGACTGTGAGAAGTTATACTTTGTTTCTGCAGCAAGCAGGATATATATATATATATATATATATATATATATATATATATATATATATATATATATATATATATATATATATATGTCCCTCAAGTTTTTCCACTTCTTTGTGCATTCCCTTACATCCATTCCAATAGTTCTAGCAATCTCCCTCCAAGTATGTGCTAAAATTTGTGAGTCTTTATATTGATGCTATGATTATTATTCCTTATATTGAGGTGATGATTGTTATTCTTTCACTAATAAATTCAAAATCTGTGGCAAAAAAGTAGCCAGAAATGCATAGGAGGAATCGACAGTACTGAACAGACCAATCACTGTAACTGTGAGCTACATCATGGAGTTCCATTTCTAGGGAGGTCAGATTATGCCATATGGTTTCAGCGTAGGGTTTCAGAGTGGCTTTCAATTACGATGTAGCTACAGCATAAATTTCCCGCTGAAGAATAAATCTCAAATTAGACTTTATCGATGCAACTTGCAAATCAAGCTAGCTAGCATTAGCTGATAACTTAGCACTTCATTTCATTTAAATATGGTAACTTCTGGCTCCCCCAAACCAGCATGGTGGTACTTAAAATGCTCGTGTTTAACCTTAATAATGTAGAACCCCAAACCAGTGGGTGACGTCACAGTTGTTCTTATACTGTGTTACCAGTACCTTAAAGAGCCATCAACTGCTACATTAGAAAGCCAGATTAGAAAGACATACTTTTGCTCATTACTTCGTCTCTGAGCAATCATTTTAGATGTAAGTGTAGGTGAAATTGTTATCTTGAAATCATGTGAATGTTCCTTTTGTTGAGATATTACAACATCAGCAGTGAAGAGCACTGGCTTGAAAATTATCTGAAAGTGTCACAATTTCCCTCATGCCATCATCTAACAACAGCAACAAAAAAATATGTAAACAGGAACTGTTCTACTGGGATATCAGCTTTAATAAAAGTGCCATGTATGTGAGCACAAGGAGCAGGAGAGAAGTAAGCAGATGGTAACTTTAGTCACATTACCCCCACATTGTGCCAGCATTAAACCTATTGGGATTTTTTGATATTGTGGGCTTTTTGGCCATCGAAAAACAGAAAAATCTACTGGGATTTCAGTTTCTGAGATAGTAGGAGTGCATAAAGACTGTAGTGTTTGTTCTAATAGCCAACAATAGAATATGTGGTGTGCTGCTTTTATTTTAGGGTTTTGAGTTAGGAGCACTGACAGTATAAAAGGTGGACATAGCTACCATTATGTCACCCATTAGCTGGTGAAAACCTGCTTTGAAGCCTCCCATGAGTGTTTTTGCTGGCAGTATCTTGGTGTTTTGACACTAAACATGACCACTTATGGGCAGATCTGATTATGAATCCACACTTCTACTGACCGTATCCTGGATAACCCTCCATTCTGACATGTCAAATGACAAAAAAAAAAAAAAATTAAAAATTAGTTAATATTTTATTCAGTATGACCCAAAATGAGTGACTGAGACCATAAACTCAGCAGGAAAGGTTTTACAGAGGTTAAGTCTGAGGGTCTTTTTCTTATACCCTAGCTGCATCTGAATTATGCTGATGTCTGTTAGGATGTGCTGCAGTAGATGAGCATTATGGCAGTGTGTTACACAGTGACACAACTAACTAATAAAAGAAAAAGCCTGAATTACAAAGAAAAGGCATTTCAATGAGTTCAGCAGGAGTGTTTTCTCTGGGAGATAACTCCATTTAGCAATGACTTTGCAAATTATTTGCATGTACAACAAGCTATATAGTTCAATAAAAGATCAAATAAAAAGATTAATCTGTAGAAATACAGAAATACATAGAAAGAGCAGACAGAAGAAATACACAGAGAGAAACACTTATTGAAACATCGCTGTGTAGTGCTGCCTTTGCCAATGCTAATAAGCAGCAAGTAGCCAGTGTTTGTAATGCTTTTTAATGAATATGGTGATGGTTCCTTTTGTGACTTTTTTGTAGTTCCGTGAGTGCATTTGTTGCTGAAATGTGAAGCACTGTATGAGGAGATCAGTATTTGTAGCACTGATTAGGGTCCAAACATATTTAGCATTTGAACTACCTCCATCTGTTGCCCTCAACAAGACATTTACTTCATGCATTTATTGCTGCAATGTTGACAAGGAGGACTTGCCAATGTGGAGATTCAAACCAGAGACCTTTGCACCACCAGAGAAGCTGACATACTGACTGCAGCATTGAGAAAACACGGTCTGTCTCTATCATTGCGAGACATCCACACTCTGAGGTAGCAAATGAACTCCAAACCAGAATGTTCCCTGTCACAGAAACATTTCACATTTGTAGAGTCCCCTAGAGGTGAAGCACAAGTACAGTTAACACTTGAAATCTGGGCCTTGAAATTTGGGTTGCTGCCTCAGCTTTCATGAATTATTTAGTTTAAAAAAAAATTGTTTGTAGTAGGTTGCCACAAATTAATAAAATATAATTGTACTGGCACTGGATATAAATGCAGATGATTATCTATAGCTTAACTGTCCACTAAGATTCTTTTTCCCACAATAGTGAGAGAACAGGGAGAAATCCCATCCACTGGTCACCAGGTGAGCTTAGATGTATTGGGTTTGTATAGTATATAAGGAGAGAAGGATGATAATGTTTAACTTTTATTTTTGTTCTCCTGTACATTTTTCATATTAAATTCACATACTTCTGTTCAATATAAAATGGGGGATGTGCACTAACGTCCTGGTTGTCAGTTTCATACAGCTGGATAGAGAGTCACACACTGCAAGACCCACAGCAGTTTAGAACTGTGGCCACCACCTTTATAATTACAACAATGTCAGTTGTTTCTTCCAACTGTTACCACTTTACTGACATTTTAAAATGAATGGATAACCAATCAGTGACATTTCTCAAAAGTAAATCAATCAAAACAAAAAAATTGTGAGGGCTTCAGCTGACTGTGGTCTATGACTGATAAGGTAGTCAGCTGGGGCCAGAAAAAGAATTAGC